>NW_021319252.1:16273-18889 GCF_001605985.2 Dendrobium catenatum | reverse complement strand
TAACCAAGAGGGGGGGTGAATTGGTATTTTAAAATTTTCTTTTCACAAAGAATAAAAAACACATAAACCAAACTCACACCACAAAATAAATGCTGAAATAAAAGTGCGAAAGAAAAAATATTAACACAGAAATTTATAGTGGTTCGGTCAACTCGACCTACGTCCACTCCTTGGAGGCACCCTCCAAGTATTGCACTACAAAAAGTGACTCTCCTTTAGCCCCCACGGCTAGGCGGAGAAGCCCTCACAAGAACCTCCTTTTTGCCACCCCGGCAAGGCAGAGAACATATCTCCTTTTGCTTCCTCCTGAAGCTGGCTGAGAACCACAACCAAAAGCTAACTCCTTGCCTCTACCGACCCTTTCACGGACGAGAAACTCTAGATGAAGAACAAGTAGAGCGATCCTTGAAGCAACCCTTGTGAATTGCCTCACAAGCTTCCCGTCACAAGATCCTCTCTCTCTCCCTCTCTCTCTTTCTCTGCTCAAGGTCTTCTCAGGTCAAGGCAACAGCCAAAGGTTTTCAAAAACATAGAACAAGAGCTCTTAAATAGAAGAGCTTCAAAGGAGCTCATTAATTGCAAGTTGCCGACTTTATCATCCAGGCTGATATGGACATCGGCCTGACCGATCAGTACAAAACTCAAAAGATCGGCCAGAGCATCGCCCTGGATGTAAAGCTGGACGATTGAAAATTGGCTAGATCATCCAAGGCGATCTCACGATCGTCCTGGCCGATTAGTTCAAATCATGTGAAAATCGTCCTGACAATAGCTCTGGATACGAGATGGCCGATATTTATCATCCTGAAGTAACTTAAGGTTTTTAACTGGATCGTCCTGGCCGATCCTGCAATCGTCCATGACGATATGATCGTATCAATCATCCTTAATTACTTCATTGATTTCCTGATCAATTAAGGCATAATTTATGAATATCGTCCAGGCCGATAATTTAAAAATATAGTATACCTTAATTATCTATGGCGGCAACTTCTTTCTGATTTGAGCTTATCATTCTGGCCGGTACACGTATCGTCCAGGCCGGTATGTTAATGTCAGCTGCCTTAATTAGAAATACTGATTAGAGTCTCTGTTTTGAACTAGACCGTCCAGGACGATCCAAGGGATTGGCCTGGCCGATGTGAGCAAAAATAGAGATTCTAAATCTCTCAAGTGTGTGTGTGTAGGGTTACTAAGTATCAGTCTTTTGAACATTACAAACTGACTCATTAAGAGAAAAAAATAGATTACAGACTGACTCAACCCTATCCTACCCACTTCTACATTTGCATCGTTTGTTCGTCCAATCTTCGATTCCTGAAATATTAGAAAAAATAGACAGTCCATGATAATCAGTAGGGTTTTCCAATCATCAAAACATAAGCCATGAAATAAGGTTTGCAACAATCTCCCCCTTTTTGATGATGGCAAACACAAGTAGGAAAATATCCACACAAAAAAAGTCCATTAGAACTTCAATGTTACAAACCCAACAAATTTTTCTATCTTTCCCTACTCCTCCTTTTGTCATCACAAAAAGAGGGTCCAAATACAAAAGAAAACATCACAACAAATAAAGACTAACAAGCAAACTACATAAGACAGGAAACAAACTGCAGAAAAACACAGACTAAAAAAACGAAGGACCCTGATCATCAGATGGAGGTGGTGGAGGTGGCTGCTGAAAGTAGCTGGAAAGCGTGGTAAACTGAGCATTGAATCAGGCAATGTCCTAGTCATGCTGCTGCTGATGGTGGGTGAAGTAACTGTTAAAACGGGCTAAATCCTCAGTGTGGTGTTGCTCGTAGCAGGCAACGTCCTCAGAATGTTGCTGCTCCTGTGCAGCAACGTAGGTGTGAGAGCTCATTCCTTTGATATTTCCTTTCTAAATCTGATTTTCCTCCCAGGATCGTCTGGGACGTTGTTGAGATCATCAAGGACGATCAGTGCAGTGAAATAGCTGATTTTGTGAAGTAGATCGTCCAGGCCGATATTGGGATTGTCCTGGAATGATTAGATAAGACAAAAATCCCGAGAATAAGGGTTTTTATCATCCGAGAAAAATTAATTATCGTCCTGAAAAATCATCCTGGACGATTGAAATTTATTCATATCGTCCTGGACGATGGCGATCGGCCAGAACGATCAGACTTGTTTTATAAGGAAATCAGCTCGATTTGAGGACAGAGAAAAATATTTTATAAAAACAAAATATCTGAGGAGAGAGAAAGAGAAGAAAAGCAAAGGAAAAGCCGGATTTTAGAGGCCGCTGAGTGCTTTTTGTCCGTCGCCGCTGTTGAGAGGATTGTTTGTCTTGCTGTAAGGACTTTGAATCATATTTCTGTTTTCAAAGATGTTGAGTTTTGGTCATTTTGTGCACAGAATTGTGTTTTCGTTACCGATAAACATGCCGTATTTTGTATTGACTAAACTTTCACCGCACAACTTTTGATATGTTATTGATATGATTTTTTTACATGTTTTGAGTATTTTCTGTAACGATTCTACCAGTTATTTTGGGTTCTATGCGATTTTGATCGAATAGATAAATATCAGGTTGTTGATTGATGTTGTTTCAATAGAATAGAAGTCTTATAATGTTGTCGTGCACGTTCT
>NW_021319252.1:6691-12269 GCF_001605985.2 Dendrobium catenatum | reverse complement strand
GGCTTAACATCCCTAACGAACTTTCAAAGTGATTCAGCATAATTGTCTTCCGTTTTTGAAAATATCAGTATATCATCGATAAAAACAGTAACCAAATTCTCCATTTAATATAAATACAACTAACGACAATGTAAGACACTAAATGTCGTCAATTATCTTCTCCAATCGTAGCTACCAATCTTCTGCTACATGAGGATTTACTGCTCCTCTAAACTGAAGGGTTTCAATATCAGAAATATTTGTAAATGCCTATCTCCTTCCTCTAACCTTGCAGTAGACATTCTATTTTAAGCCTCACCCATCAACTGAGCCGCTAAGCTAGCAAACTATGATAGAATTTAAACTTATGGCTCTCACTATACTCTGTATATTAAATTATAGAGGAATTAAGTTAATGTGGCATGATTTAAAACTATGGGAGATAGTTACTGAGTTTAGGTTATGACCATTCTAATGTTTCTCAAAATCAATTTGGATTAATGTCAGGTAGGTCTACTATGGAAGCTATATATTTATTTAGAGGTTTGATGGAGAAATATAGAAAGAATAAGGAGGCTCCACATATGATATTTATTGATTTAGAGAAATCATATGATAAAGTTCCAAGAGAACTGCTATGGAGAGTTCTTAAAAAGAAAGAGGTTAATAATGCATTTATTCAAGTCTTTAAGGATAGATATGCAAGAGTTGTTACTTGTGTTTAAACACAAGGTTGTTTGATCAAGTATTTTCCTATTTTAGTTGAATTACATCAAGGATCAACTTTAAGCTCATATCTTTTTGCTTTAGTCATGGATGTTCTTACTAGACATTTGCAAGAGGATGTACCCTGGTGTATGCCTTTTGCTGATGATATTCTTCTTGTTGATAAACTAGAGAGGGAGTTGAAGGTATACTTGAATTATGGAGGTCAATCTTAGAGTCTAAAGGTTTTTGTTTGAATAGATCTAAATTTGAATACCTGGAGAATAATTTTAGTAGTAATAGATCTGGAGGGGGGGATTGTGATTTTGGACGATCTAGTCATTAATAAGAGTACATGTTTTAAATATCTCGGGTCTATTGTTCAATGTGATGGTGAATATATGGGGATATTATTAGTAGAATTCAAGTATGATGGTTAATGTGGAGGAATGCATCGGGCTTGTCGTGTGATAAACACGTACCCCTCAAAATTAAAGGAAAATCTTATAAGATGGTGGTGAGACCTGCAATGCTTTATGGCGCATAATGTTGGCCATTAAATGAGAAGCATAAATTAAGTTAAGTGTTGCAGAGATGAGGATGCTTAGGTGGGTGAATGACTTTACTCTTAGAGATAGAATGCGAAACGAACATATACGTGAAAAGGTTGAGTAGCTTCAGTGACACGTAAGAATAGAGATAGTTGCTTTAGATAGTTTGGTCACATTTCTTAGAGATAGTTGCTTTAGATAGTTTGGTCACATAAAATGTCAGCCTTCTGATGATCCGATTATGAGAGTAGATGCATTAGATTTAGCTTATGTCAAGAAAATTAGAAGTAGACCAAAAAAGACTTGGTTAGAAAATATTAAAATGATATTTTTTATTAGATTTAAATGAGAATTTTAACTCTTAACAAGAAACAATGGAGAAAAAAGTTTCATTTAGCCTACTCCACATAGTGGGATTAAAGCTTGATGTTGTTGTTGTATAATAAATCATTCTTATTTTATAAAAAATTAATTTTATTTTATTTATGTTATACTCTTTAAATAGAATCAATTTGTTCATAAACAAGAGAAATTTGTTCATGAATAAGAGATATTTGTTTATATCATTCATGAACAAGTTTATTTATAAGAAGAATAATTTTCTTAGCTTATTTATTTATAAGCAGGCACGTTTGGTAACTTGAAAACACTCGCTAAATATGTTCGTCAACATGCTTTTTGGTAGCTGGAAAACACTTGCTTGATGTATTCCTCAACAAGCTCGTGGTAACTGTTTGTTAATAGACTTAATAAGGCTTGTTTGTTAAGCTAATGATTATGTAAAAAGTAAAGTTCATTAATAGCTCGACAAGACTCATTTATTTAAAGTTCGATAAGCACAAAATGAACCAAACTTGAACCGAATAAAAACAAAAATGTGCATTTACCATTTTAAATGAACCAAGCTTGAACACAAATATAAAAGCCAGAATCGAGCTTGAACAAGTTGATAATAAACGATCTCAAACATAAACAAGTACCTGATTAGCTCGGCTCGGCTCTATTCGTTTGTAGATCTACTCCCAAGTACATCATATACACATCTTCACAACTCATCAGTCTCCTCAGCCCATTATACCTCCCAAGCACTTCATGTACAATATCATATCCTTATTACACCCTATGCACAACACAATTCATTTATTCAATTGTTCATGCCCTTATATCTTTTAGTGATTTTTCATATTTCCAGTCACATGAACATAAAAATAATAGTACTTTTAACATGTATGAACAATATCTAACAATAAGATGAGAATATACAAAATTTTACGTATACAATAAATGCAGCAGTATTTTCAGGAAATTATCTATGTACACATTAAATTTACAAATCACAAAATCATTCATAAGCATTAATCATAGTATCATTTTGAAGCTTTCGTTGTTCTATTTTGTGATTAAATTAAACATAAAAATGATTTTAAACTTTTTCAGTAATTTAATAAATATTAAAAGAACTTGAAATTCTTAGCCGGTCCAATTCAGGCTATTACTGTATAGTTAGTCATTACATTTATAATCAAGAATAGTCTCATCACATGCATGCACTATGGGATTTATAATATCCTGGATTATGCTATAACTAATAAATCACCTCTGATACTATATAATTAAAATTTTAACTGTTTTTTTATCGTGCTTATGGCTGGCCTAAACTTGGCACTGATAGTCCAATTTTCTCGTAAAAAAAGTTATTATGCTGTGGCTTTTTTCGATTAACTTTTTTTTTTTTTTTTCACCTAACATTTTAGCATTCTAACATATAAATCGTATAGTTTCTTGCACGGTCCTAGAAATTAGCTCCGTCTTGATCCTTTCTACCAAAATGATTAAGCAAGCATGAATTTTATTGTAAACTTTTGAATCAACACTGTTCAATTTTTTCAATATCTTTTCACCTCTTAATGATCCGCCTCACCAGCCTTTTTACAACAATTTATCAGAGCTTTCTTATCTTACAGATGGTGCTGTCATGCCATCGTGGTTCGATATTCATGAGATACCTATTGGTATTGTAAGTTTCTCCAGTCAACTGTACCTTAAGTTTTGCTTTCTGTTTCTTAGGGCATAATCCATTAATCTAGAGTTATTCTTATTAACCTGTACTATCCAATTATTTTCTCTATCATGCATAAAGCATGGTAACATATCTTATTTTGAATATGAAAGAAAGATATCTTGTTAATGTCAAATGGTGATAGCACCACCTGCTTGGAATCACAATGGTATGAGAAATTGCGTGACAACTTGCCCAATTGGAAAGAAATAATCTGCTGCTTTGTTTATGACCCACCAATGTATATTCCCTTATGTTATTTTATTTGGTTCAATGTTTTCTGATTGAAGTTGTTCAGAATCACAGGCTATGCAGGTTATCCTTATGTGCTTCAGCTAGCTGGACTTGCCTGTTGAATAAACTATCAGCACATCTTGATAAGCTTATCACATGATACTATATATTCTAGCAGCGATGATTGAAAAGTTGAAAATACCATCATTATTTGATTAGATTGTCATTGGGAATGAGCTTGATTGCTCACAATTAGTCTTTTTTCGGATATTATGCAGTCAATTTCATTCTTGCTCCTTAAGTTAATTAACTAGTTACCTAGTTAGCAAACTATTAAATTAAATGATGTCAGATTTATTTTCGTCAAATCACTAATGAGCTAATTATACATATTTGAATATATACTTGGACTTCATATGTCAACAATTTCCCCTTATTTTATGGTGGTAAATCGATGTTGATACAAATGGGATAAAGGATAATAAACAAGTAAAACTAGCTCTGCCTCACTAAATAAAACAACAAACAATAACAACATCAAGCCTTTGTCCCACTACGTGGGGTCGGCTACATGAATCCTTTTTCGCTAGTGTCCTATTAAAAGTCAAATTCTCACTTAAATCTAATAAAGAAAGATTATTTCTAATATTTTCTATCCAAGTCTTTTTAGGTCTGCCTCTACTTTTCTTAACATAAGTCAAATCTAATACCTCAACTTTCCTAGTCGGGTCATCGGAAGGCCTCCATTTAATGTGACCAAACCATCCATGGAGACTCTCTTTAATCTTATATTCCACTGGAGCTACTCCAACCTTATCACGTATATGGTCATTTCGTATTCTATCTCTACGGGTAAAGCCACTCATCAACCTAAGCATCCTCATCTCTGCAACACAACTTAGTATTATGCTTCTCTGTTAGTGGCTAACATTCGACACCATAAAGCATTGCAGGCTCACCACCATCTTATAGAATTTTCCCTTAAGTTTGAGGGGGACTTTTCTATCGCACAACAAGCCCGATACATTCCTCTACTTGAACCATTCAACTTGAATTCTGCTGATAATATCCCCATTTATTTCACCATCACTCTAAACAATAGATCCAAAATATTTAAAATGTGTGCTCTTATTAATAATTTGATCGGCCAAAGTCACAATCCCCTCACTAGGTTTATTGCTACTAAAATTACACTCTATATATTCAATTTTAGTTCTACTCAAGCAAAAACCTTTAGACTCTAAGGTTGACCTTTATAATTCAAGTTTACCTTCAACTCTCTCTAGTCTTATCAACAAGAAGAATATCATCTGCAAAAAGCATACACCAAGGTACATACTCATGCAAATGTCTAGTGAGAACATCCATAAACTAAAGCAAAAAGATATGGACTTAAGACTGATCCTTGATATAATCCAACTGAAATAGGAAAATACTTGGTCAAAGTACCTTGTGCTTGAACACAAGTACTAACTCCTGTATACATATCTTTAATGATTTGAATATAAACATTCTTAACTCCTTTCTTTTCAAGAACTCTGCATAGCACTTCTCTTGGAACTTTATCATATGCTTTCTCTAAATCAATAAATATCATCTGAAGATCCTCCTTATTCTCTCTATAGGTCTCCATCAAACCTCTCAATACATGTATGGCTTCCATAGTAGACCTATCCGGCATGAATCCAAATTGATTTTGAGAAACATTAGTATCACGCCGCAACCTACGCTCTATATCTCGCTCCCATAGTTTTAAAGTATGACACATTAACTTAATTCCTCTATAATTCTCACACTCCTGTACATCACCTTTATTGTTAAAAACATGAATTAACACACTAATTCTCCACTGATCTGACATCTTTTTAGTCTTATAAACAATATTAAAAAATTTAGTAAGCCAAGAAATTCTTTCAATCTCCTAAGCATTTCCACATGTCTATTGGAATATCATCATGTCCAATTGCTTTTTCACACTAAATTTTCTTTAAAGCCTCTCTAACTTCTGTTTTACTGTGGGCTCCGAAAATTCGGCCCCGGCCTCCCCGCC
>NW_021319252.1:0-6591 GCF_001605985.2 Dendrobium catenatum | reverse complement strand
CCCCCCCCCCCCCTCTTGGTTAACTTGGGACTAAGTTCATAAGGGCTTAACATCCCTAACGAACTTTCATTTATATAAGATAGATTATTGCAGCAAGATTGAAAAGATTTCAATCGTAATGTCCAATTGTTAATTTGAGATAATCTTTTATTTAAAAAAAGTTACACCACTAAAAAAAGCAAGAGGAAGGGAAATAATCAACGGTGTTTCTCCTTTTAACTGATTTAGGGTTGTCAAGCATTAACTACAAATTTTCAAATACAAAAACAAGGCATAAAATATCATTTCAACTGTGACCAAAAAGAAAATTGAAAAAAAAAAGTACATCATAAATGAAAACATTGAAAAACAACATCAAATAAAAATTAACACTCAAAACTAAAACAAAAGAAAGGATAGAAAACAATAACAAATAATAAATCAGAAAACATAAAAGACAAAGTTCAGAAAGCATTAAATTCATGCATTTATGTTTGCCAAAATTTTTAAGATAAAACCCTTGTCGCAAAGCATACTGATGTTGAGCAAATTGTGTTTCAAGCCATCAACAAGTAAAAATGTTTTCAATAAAAATGTTCTTGGAATTTTTTATTATACTTGTGCCCACTACTTTCCTGGTGGTGTTGTTTCCAAGAATGATCTTGCCTCCAGCCCTGGCCTCTAGTGAAACAAATTGATTGGCATCTCCAGTCATGTGTCGTGAGCATCCGCTGTCTAAGTACCACATACTTTCATAAGGTATTTTGTGACATAACACTTACAAAATCATCAAATGTCAGATTTAGGAACCCAAACAAGTTTGGGTCCCTTCATATGAATAGAAGAATGCAATACATGTGTGTTATGTTGTGAATCATGCAATTTGGGTCTCCACACCCAATGTATACTATGGTGAACAGTGCAAGTGTGGGAGATGTGTCCTAGCATGTCACATGAAAAGCATCTAACACTAGGAAAAGGGTTTACTAATCCACTCGGGTGGTGATGCCTCTTCTTAAAGTTGTGTGATGAAAGCAATGATGATTTATCATTTTTCAATGCTATGAGTTTTGCATTCAATTCTTTATTTTTATATTCATCAGCTGTCACTTCCACTTTTAGCCGATGTTTATTATTATCTATCTCTCATGCAAGTTCCTCTAATTTCTTAAACTCTTTTTTTAACTCAATATGCGATAACTTCAAGGTATCATATGCATCAGATAATTCAATATGCTTCTTCTTAATTCATCAAACTCAACACGTAATGACATGTGATTGCTATCAAGTGTGGAGTGATCTTTAAATAAAACTTCATGCTCTTTTTGTGATTTTTTAAGTTTTATATATGATGAATGAATTTTTTAGAAACTTTAAGTAATTGATCGTAAGTAAGTTCACATACCTCTTCTTCGTCAGACTGACCGAGATGATCATCAGTCATCAAACACAAGTTTATTATCTCCTCTTCAATGTCAGTCTTAGAGGAGTCAGATGTAAAATCTACCAAAAATTCCTTTTGAAACTACTTCTTGCCCTTCTAAAACTTGGGTTTCTCTTCACCCTTCTCTTTGCTTGGGTGAACCTTAAGTGTAGGATAATCAACTTTAATATATCCAAGCTTCATGCATTCAAACAAATAATATCAGTATAAGTTTTAGAATTCTTGCTACCCTTACATTTATTCCACTTATGATTATGTTTTTTCTTCTTCCTTAGAAAGCTTTTGAATTGCCTAGTGATTAAGGAAATATTATCTCTTTCAGATACGGAAGAATCAATATCCATTTTGTTAGCCTTCAGCACCACATTTTTCTCCTTCTTCTTCTCACCTGTATCAAGTTATCTTTGGTTCACTCCTTGCTTGTAAGCAATGAGTGATCCAAGTAAGTTATCAGTAAAATAAGGTTTCAAATCTTTGGATTCAGTGATAGAAGTTATCTTATCATCAAAGGAAGAAGGTTAACGTCTCAAAGTTTTATTAATTTTTTCATAGTTAGTGAGTTCTCTTCCTAAGGCATGCAGTGGTGTGATAATTTGAGTAAACCTAGTATACATGTTAGATACCGATCCACTAGGTTACTTACAAAAAAAGTTCATAGTCATGATGTAGGATAATCAATCTAGATTTCTTACCTTAAGATGTGCCTTCATAAGTGATACATAATTTATCCCAGATTTCTATACCAGTGGTACAAGTTGAGACATGCATGTAATCTTCAGATTTTAAAACACATAAAAAATAGTTCAAACATTTTCCATTAAGTTATGCTAAATCCCTATCATCAATAAACCATTCAATAAAAGGAAGTTCAATTTTTATTCCATTGATTTCACGTGATAATGGTGAATAACCTTTTTTAACAAGCATCCATATGTAATAGTCAATTGATTGTAAAAATATGGAATGCAAGTTTTCTAGAAATTAAAAAGGTATATTGTCAAATAATGGTGGTCGAGTAATGGAATAACCTTCCGTAGTATTACGATTATCGAAGTTAGTAATTAATTAAAATTTAAAAGTTTTCAGAAACTCAATTTTATGAATCCTACTCTGATACCACTTAAAAGTTTGTTAAGGATGTTAAACCTTTATGAATTAGCCGAAGGCTAACCAAGAGGGGGGGGTAAATTAGTATTTTAAAAATTCTCAAAAAAAAAAACCACTATCTAAATCAAACAATTATTCACCAGAAAACAAAGTGCAAAAATTAAATATGAAAATGCAATAAGAATAAGCACATCAGATTTTATAGTGGTTCAGTCAACTTGGCCTACATCTACTCCCCGGAGCATCTCCTCCAAGTACTGCACAAAACTCAGTGACTCTCCGTTTAATCCCATAGCAAGGTGGAGAAGCCTGTACAAAACTCCTTTCCGCCAATCCTGGAAGGAAGAGAACCTGACTCCTTTCATTTTCTTCTAAAGTAGGAAGAGAACCTAACTCATTTCATTTCCTCCTGAAGTAGGCAGAGAACCTCGATCAATCACTGAAGTAGACCCCTCTAGAACCTCTAAGGAACCAGGGACGATGACTGGAGAAGATGAATCTGATCCTTAATTTGAGCAACCTTTGTGAACCCCTCACAAACTCCCCCTCACAAGATCCTGTCTCTCTCTCCCAAGTTATCCCTCTCCTCTTGGCTCTCTCAGGTAAAGATGGTAGCAAAAGATCCCATCTTGAGTAAATAAGAGATATTATATAGAAGGGCTTCAAATTTGCACTAAATTACAACAAACCGATAAATATCATCCAGGATGATAGAAGGATCATCCTGTACGATCATTACAAATTCAGCTCAATCAGTTAGGATGATCTGGAGGAGGGTGGAATATTAAAAAATTTGTTTATTCTGATCAGCAAGGAAGATTGGACATCATCCTACATGATTAGTTCAAAAACATCAAGTATCGTCCAGACTATCGCTCTATTTAGCCAGACTTTTCATGTTGGATGATGAAAAAATAATTGATCATCCAGGCTAATTCGTGGATCGTCTTGTACAGTTAGTTCATATCCAGATTCGCAACACCTTTTTTAGATAGTATGACTCTATCCTCTCTATTTATGAGCACTACAATGGCATCATAGGCATCAATATTGCTTTGACAGCACTATTGTGTGAACATTCAACTTGGCATTATTGGGTTCTCTGGAAAATGAATGTGGCATCACTATAGTTCAAATGCCCCAACATCGAAAACTCCACACATGCACTCTAACACTCAAAATTTTATAGCATCATGGCATAATAGTTATAACTTCCTAGAGCCATGACTGACATAGTGATAGGATCATGGTGGAGCAAGCCTATTAGTAATGAGGTGCTAGTTTGACTTCAAGTATTACACACTCCACCTTATCAAGTGCCATGGTGCTTGAGGTTATTTATGTGTTTTCATAAAAATAGATGATCAATTCTATTTATAAAATAGTTCAATCACTTGAGTAAAAATTTGTATGTTTTAGTATACTTCTCTAATACCCTCTTAGAGTAAAATCTAATAAAGGCTAGGGAAGTACAAGATATAATCTCTAGGAGAGTTTAGCCTATCTTTATATAAACAAATCTGTAGGGGGAGGAAGGAGTGTAGAGAAGATACGTTGATCCCTCCTAGTGATAAAATTCTACTTCTCTTGTACTTTTATACTTCCATAAATATAATGAAAATGTGTTTTCTCGTTATTTCTTCTATATCTTGCTAGTTCTCTTATTTTAAATTGATAATTTATAGAGTATATTAAGTACTAATGCAGGATCTTATGCTCTAAAGAATTTATGGATGCTTTTAATATATCAAACTCTTCATTTTATGTATATAATGGTCATGAGTTTAGTTAAAACTTAGACTGATGTATAGCCTCAAAGGAGGAATGTAAGAACAATAAGGAGGATTGAGATAAAATGTTGGCATGCTTAGACATATGATGTTTGAATATTCTTGGTATGGAGATATAAAAACTGTAAGAGCTCAGCATATATCCTTTTTACACCTGCAATCTTAAGAGAGAGCTAGGGAAGCATATGCTCTAATCCATATATAAAATTAAGAGTATCATTAGGAAAAATATCATATTTACATGCATCAATAAAAAAATTATTAAAATTGTTTCAACTATTTTTCTTATTTGTATTCAGTGGTAGAAACTCAAAAAAATCATTTTTTATTTCAATAGGATAACTTATGTAATTAGAGTAAGTAATAGTAATTTAATTACAAGTAAGCATAAATATTCCTCGTGAGTTCAACACTCTACTTCATCACTTCATCACATGATTCAACACATATAGTTGTGTATATTTAAGTGGGCTTTAACTATTGACATA
The DNA here is from genome assembly GCF_001605985.2 of Dendrobium catenatum. Classification (NCBI taxonomy): domain Eukaryota; kingdom Viridiplantae; phylum Streptophyta; class Magnoliopsida; order Asparagales; family Orchidaceae; genus Dendrobium; species Dendrobium catenatum. The sequence goes on along the minus strand of NW_021319252.1, from coordinate 1,783 downwards.
TAAAAAAACAAATTAAATTTAAATCTTTCATGTCACATCTTGCTAAGCTCAGATAGAATCAATCTAGATAATCTACACAAGCCCCACCACATCAAATACATTTAGAGCCCTAGTAAAATAATAGAGAGTGCATCTTTTCTCATTTATGAGCATATCCAATACCATGTTATGTAGAGTGAAAATGCATTATAATATTAAATAATTTAAAAATCCAATGTAGTATTAAAAAATTGCATGAATTACCATTAAAAGCTATATTACTTCTAAAATAGAAAAGTTAGTAAACTTATCCTTTTTAATTTTTAACTTTAGAGGAACATTGATGTGAATATTTTACAACTTTTATATAACTACTAAATTTTCTATAAAATCATTAATTTAATTAAATACTCAAAAAAATTATGTAAGAAAAACTAAATATTAAATCTCAATTTTATATAGTCAAAATATTCATAATAAAGAGGAAAATAACATATTAAAAATCAAATGATGTAAATATTGTAAAAAACTAAGAAAAATACATTTTTATTCATATATTTTAATAAACCTATTGAAATTGAAACCTGATTTAAGGGTTTAGGATTCTACCTCAGGTTTTATAATTTCCCAAATGAGCATGATAAACAAATCCCAAATTTTGGCCTCTAATCTCTCTCTCTCTCTCTCTCTCTCTCTCTCTCTCTCTCTCTCTCTCTCCTCTTTCTGGTCATCTTCTCTTCCTCTCTGGTACCGAGGCGTACCATATAAAATCATAGCAAATAAATATTCATTAAGAAAAAAATATCATTAATTTCACTCCTTTCACATGTAGGGTCTTCTAACTCTATTTTGAATAAGTGATTAGCCACTCAGTTCTCGGTTGTTTTTCTATTAAGGAATTATACATCATATTCTTGCAATAACAAAATCTACCTCACCAATCTAGCCTTGAAATTTATTTTTGTCATAAGAAAGTAAATAGTAGAATGATCAAGATTGTTGCAAATCTGATTTTCATGAATTACGCTTTGACGATTAGCAAACACTATGATTTCCTTTCTTATAACTGACATTTCAGGGCCAAGAAATCAGATGACAAATCAAGCCAGTTCAAGATTGCGTATGTTAAGGTTGAGTCAGTCTGTATTTTGCTTTTTCTCTTCTTGAGTTAATTTGTAATGTTCAAAGAGACTGATGTTAAGTAACCCTACACACACACACTTGAGAGAGTTATAATTTCTATTTTAATCAAATCAGCCAGGACAATATTTACATTGGCTAGGACGATCGGGCTCAAAATAGAAGTTCTAAACAGGGGTTCTTAATTAAGGCAACCGACATTAGCCAATCTTCCTGGACGATACTTGTATCGGCCTGGATGATATGCTCAAAACAGAAAGATATTGCTGCCATAAACAATTATGGTATTTTGTATTTTTGGCAATCGGCCAGGCCGATCTTGGATCGGCCTGGATGATATTCACAATTATGCAATAATTAATCAGACAAATCAAGGAAGTAATTAAGGATGATTGATACGATTTCATCGTTCTGGATGAACGCAGGATCGGCCAGGACGATCTATTCAAAAACCTTAGTTACTTCTAAACGATAAATATCGGCCAGCACCAATTCAGGGTGATGTGCTGAACGATCGGGATCGGACAGCTTAAATTCAGGGCGATGCTCTGGCCGATCTCATGGGATTTGTGCTGATCGGCCAGGATGATTTCCATATCATTCTGGATGATATAGTTGGCAACTTACAATTAATGAGCTCCTTTAAAGCTCTTCTATTTAAGAA
>NW_021319251.1:571910-577222 GCF_001605985.2 Dendrobium catenatum | reverse complement strand
CTGGTATTAATGGCGAGACAGGAGGGAGCCTATTCGGAGTTGGCGAGAGTTCAAAGATTGTTTATTAGAACGATTCCGAGCCGATGGGGGAGGAGACTTCTATGAGCAGTTCTTCGCTCTAACTCAGGAGGGGACTGTGGCTGACTATCGCGACAGATTCGAGTACTTGGCTAGCCGATTGGATCATATATCAGAATCGGCACTGGAGGGAAACTTCATGAAGGGGCTCAAACCAGAGATACGAACATCGGTTAGAGTATTGGAGCCAAGGAATCTCGGGAAGGCTATGGAGCTGGCACAATTGGTGGAAGATCAAAAGAGATCTGAAAGAGGAGCCCGAGGAAACTATTCAGGAGGGTCACATAGGATGACTACCACATTCTTGCCTTCAAAGGCGGCAGCACCGGTGAGTCAGAAAGAATGGCCAAAGGAGAGAACTGGAGGAGGGGGAAATGGGGGACAGTTCAAGAGGCTGACGGAGAAGGAGCTGCAGGAAAAGAGAGCAAAGGGGGTGTGTTTCCGTTGTGATGAGAAGTACATGCCGGGGCATAGATGCAAGGACCGAACTCTTCAAGTTCTCCTAGTCTGTGAAGACGAGGAAGACGAGGAGGGAGGCGGGAGCCGAAATGAAGAGGAGGAGGATAAGCTTTATTTAGATGTAGCAGAAGTCTCTCTAAATTCAGTAGTGGGATTCACTTCGAGTCACACTATGAAGGTGAAAGGGGAGATCTCTAACAAGGGGGTTGTGGTGTTGATAGACAGTGGGGCAACTCACAATTTCATCTCCAACCAGATTGTCAAGGCACTGGGGATGGAGCTGATGGACACGGGAGGGTACAGAGTAATGATGGGCACCAGGAAGGTGGAGTTGGGACGAGGAGTTTGTCGAGGAGTAGTTTTGAAGATTCAGGGGATTCGTGTACAGGAAGACTTCCTTTCCATGGAATTGGGCAGTACGGATGTCATCCTTGGGATGAAATGACTGCAGACTTTGGGGGAAACCAAAGTAAATTGGGGAGCTCTGAGGATGGAACTAATGGTGGAGGGACAAAGGAAAACGATCCAAGGCGACTCGGGGCTATCCAGGGCAGGAGTATCCCTCAAATCCATGATCAGATCCATACAGGAGGTGGGAGGGGGATACTTAGTGGAGCTGCAACGCTTGGAGAGGGTTAGCGTGGGAGAAGAAGGAGACATTCCGCCCGTGGTGCAACCCCTCATACAGCAATACAGGGAGGTGTTCCAGCTACCCCAGGGCTTACCCCCACCTAGAGAGCAGGAGCATGCCATTCTTCTGAAAGAGGGAGTATCACCAATCAGTGTTCGACCATACCGTTACCCCCAGATTCAGAAGGATGAAATTGAGAAGCTGATTAAGGAGATGCTGGAGGCAGGGATCGTCAGACCCAGTGTGAGTCCTTTCTCCAGTCCAGTCCTACTGGTCAAAAAGAAGGATGGGAGCTGGAGGTTTTGCGTGGACTACCGAGCACTGAACAGGGAGACAGTACCGGACAAATTTCTCATTCCTGTGATCGATGAGCTACTAGATGAGTTGCATGGGGCAGTGGTGTTTTCAAAGATGGATTTGAAATCGGGCTACCATCAAATTAGAATGAAGGAAGAGGACATCCAGAAAACGGCGTTTAGAACACACGAGGGGCACTATGAGTTCTTAGTGATGCCTTTTGGGCTCACTAACGCCCCCGCTACCTTTCAGTCCTTAATGAACCGGGTGTTCAGGCAACACTTGAGGAAGTTTGTGTTAGTTTTTTTTATGACATTTTGGTGTACAGCCGGACCGAGGAGGAACATTTAGTGCATCTAACAGAGGTTTTGGGGATCCTACAAACACATCAGCTGAGGGCTAACTTGAAGAAATGCAGTTTCGCCCAATCAAGGGTGGAATATTTGGGACATATAGTGTCTCGAGAGGGAGTGGCAGCTGACCAGTCCAAAATTGAAGCAATGCAGAGATGGCCCATGCCTAAGAACATCAGGGGGGTGAGAGGGTTCTTGGGATTGACGGGATACTATAGGAGGTTTGTAAACGGGTACAGTTCCATCGCGTGGCCATTAATAGAGCAACTGAAGAAAGACAACTTCTCCTGGGGTGATGCAGCGACCAAGCCCTTTGAAAGATTAAAGAAAGCCATGACCACTGTACCAGTTCTAGCACTCCCAGATTTTAGCCAAGTATTCGTGGTGGAGACCGATGCATCAGGATATGGTTTAGGGGCAGTATTGATGCAGAAGCACCGCCCGATAGCATACTTCAGTCAAGTGCTATCAGCTAGAGCAAGACTGAAGTCAGTATATGAAAGAGAACTGATGGCCATTGTTTTGGCAATACAAAAGTGGCGGCCGTATCTCCTGGGCAGACACTTCATCGTACGGACAGATCAGAGGAGCTTGAAGTATCTCTTAGAGCAAAGGATGGTAACCGAAGAGCATCAGAGGTGGCTATCCAAACTATTAGGCTATGATTTTGAGATCCAATATAAACCTGGGGTGGAGAATAAGGCAGCCGATGCACTATCCAGATGTATGGGGGAGTGTCAGGAGTTAGTAGTGTCGGCACCATTGATGGTAGACTGGGGGGCCATCAAAGAAGAAAGTTTGATGAACGAGGAGCTGAAGAAGATCAGAGCAGATCTGGAGAAAAACAAGAGTAGTCATCCGGGTTACTATTCTGAAGGGGGGAGACTTTTGTATCAGGGAAGGTTTGTGATGCCACGAACCTCCATACACATTCCCCACCTGTTGCAAGAATTTCATGGCAGCGCAGTTGGAGGACACTCAGGAGTTCAAGAAGACATACAGGAGGCTGGCTGCGGAACTTTACTGGAAGGGGATGCATAAGGATGTGGAGGAGATGGTGGCAGGGTGTGAGGTATGCCAACAAAACAAATACATGGCTATGGCTCCCGGAGGGTTGCTCCAACCATTGACACTTCCAAACAGAGTTTGGGAGGAAGTGTCCATGGATTTCATCGACGGCTTACCTAGATCAGAAGGATTCACGGTCATCCTGGTGGTGGTGGATAGACTCAGCAAATATGCGCACTTCATCCTCTTACGACATCCTTACACAGCGGTGTCAGTGGCTGCTGCATTTATCAGGGAGGTGGTAAAACTGCATGGGATTCCTGAATCTATTGTGTCAGATCGAGATAAAGTGTTCCTCAGCCAGTTTTGGAGAGAGCTATTCAGGATGCAAGGCACTGTCCTAAAGAGAAGCACCGCCTATCATCCACAGACCGATGGGCAAACAGAGGTGGTGAACCGAAGTTTGGAGACCTATTTGAGGTGTTTTGTTTCAGAAACACCGCGCATGTGGGCAAAGTGGCTGCCTTGGGCTGAATATTGGTACAATACGTCGTACCATTCTGCCTCCCAGATGACCCCATTTAGAGTGTTGTATGGAAGGGATCCCCCACACTTAGTACACTATGGGAAAGGAAGTACACCGGTCTCTTCAGTTGAGCAGTATTTGGAGGAAAGGGACAAGGTGCTGGAAGAATTAAAGAAGCATTTAGTGAGGGCTCAACAGATCATGAAGAAGCAGGCGGATTCACATAGGAGAGACATGCAATTTGAAGTAGGGGAGAAGGTTTTCCTAAAACTACGACCCTACAGGCAGAGAACAGTAGCGAGAAGAAGAAATGAGAAATTGGCGCCAAGGTACTTTGGCCCCTACGAAGTGTTGGATAAAGTCGGAGCAGTGGCCTATCGGTTGAAGTTGCCCCAATCAGCATCCATACATCCAGTTTTTCATGTATCTCAGTTGAGAAGAGCGATTGGAGAACATGCAGTTAGTACAGAACTACCAGCGACACTGACTGAGGAATTGGAAGTGATGTTAGAACCTCTTGAGCTAGCAGGAGTGAGATCAAATAAAGAGGGCAGCAAAGAAGTACTAATCAAGTGGAGAGGTCTTCCCGATTTCGATGCTACATGGGAACCAATGGAGAGAATGAACGAGCAATTCCCTTCCTTCCACCTTGAGGACAAGGTGAGTTTTTGGGAGGGGAGTATTGATAGACCGACTAGACCGGTCCGGTCCAGACCGGTCCAGCTCTACTCCAGGCGGGCGAAACCAGCAACCGCGACGGGCGGAAGTCGCGCCAGCGGCCCGAGCGAGCGTGGGAAGGAAGTTTAGGAGGGAAATTTTGAATCTTAGGGCTGTTTTAGTAATTCCAATTAGTCCTTTTTCTTTATTTAGGGGTTTGGGGAGAAAAGGGAGGGGGACTTTTGCATTTTTGAAAAGAGTGGTGTTCTAGGTTTTCTTGCTTGGGCTCTAGGTGTTGCCGGAGATTGTAGGAGAGTTGTCTTCCTCTCGAATCGAAGAACATTGTATCTTGCTTTGGTTGTGATCGTCTATAAGTGGAATACAATCGTTTGCTATTGTTTTCCAACGTTTTTCTCCCAAATTTCGCTGTTTTTGTGCTGTTGGTGTGCCGATTTTGGTTAGGTTTGCTTGCGAACTCAAGTATTACCTTAGGGTTACTTGCGAACTCAAGTATTTCCTATCAAATTGGTATCAGAGCCTCTTTTTTGGGATCGTTGGGGGCTGATTTTTTGAAGATTTCGGCGATTTTTCTTGTTCTGGAAGAAGATCTTCGTGAATCGTGAAAAGAACAATGGCCGGAAAGAAGGTTGACGTATTGGAAGGCGAAGTCGGCCAACTGAAAGCCGATTTGGAGGAAAGGTTCTTCAATTTCCAGAATCAACTCACCTCCAACAATGAAAGGTTGGAGGGAAGGTTCACGGCAATGGAAGAAATGATGAAGAAATTACTGGAGATAAAGACCAATCCGACGACGTCGGAGGCCAGAGAGACTGCAGGCGACCATGGCGTGGGAGGGAATCCGAACCCGCTTAGGGGAAGGAGGAATCCGGAAGTGGAGATCCTTGAGGGGGAAGATGACATGCCACCTCTAGAGCCACTCTCTAGAGAGGAGATGAGCATGGGAAATGATCGAAGAGGTGCTGATTTTGGAGGAAGAAGGGAGGAATTTCAGCGTCGTGGTGAAGAATTCCAGCGTCGAGGCACTGATTTCGAAAGAGGCAGAGGGGACTATGACCACGGTTACGGATACCCTCGCAGAAGGGATGACCGGGACATGTGGGGAGCACCGCCTCTTCGAGGAATGGGAGGTTATGGAGGATACCGAGGTAACGGCGGGGATCCGAAGGTGAGAAAGTTGAAGATGCCCATTTTTGAGGGAGAAGATGGCCATGGTTGGATCTATAAAGTGGAGCGTTACTTCGCTGTCAACGGGTTGACAGATGACGAGAAGCTGACGGCGGCA
>NW_021319251.1:563521-571810 GCF_001605985.2 Dendrobium catenatum | reverse complement strand
TGCTTTCATGATCTCGGGCAGGTGGAGCGGAGATTAGATCAGTGTAAGACAATTTTCTGGGAGTCCAAGATTATTCTTCATTGAAAGTGATGGCTCATGAATATTCCAATGTTTCTGTTAAAAACAAGATATTCATTAACTGGCATCTTCAAGTTCCTTAAATTCACAATTATAAGCATACAATAACACCAGGCGAACATTAGAACAGAGAAAGAAAATTTGACAATAAGCAGGATCTTGCACTGCTATATGAAAATATGTTAAGGTGGAATTATTTATGATTAAGTTAGTGGCTGTTTGGTATTTTCCTGGGTTTCTACAGAGGGCGGGATTTCAGGCTCGGGAATTTACTGCTAAAATCCAGCCAAATTCATGTTTTTTGTGGCCGTGGTTCGCGTTAAATCGGATTTGAACAGTAGCTTTTCCGGACAGCAAGAATTATACCGGATTTACACCTTTTAGTAATTCCGGGATTTAGTAAATTCCGATGGGGGTAGTCCTAGTTTAGTAATCTGAGCGGAAATAGGATTTTAATCCGAAGAGAGGTCACGAAAAGGGAGAAAAGCGTTAACCCTTGAGGCAATTTGCATATAGCGAGCTCCGTTCTTGGCTTTTCGAATCAACGATGCCCGTAGCTTCTCGTCAAATAGCCCGTTTAGAGCGGTCGATTGGGTTGATTAGTCGTTCGCAGGCCAAGCGAGTCGTAACAGCCCTTAGGAGGAGCCTGAAGATAGCGATGATTAGCGTTGTTCAATCTCCTCACTCTCCGCGAAGCCACCAACGACTAACTGGAGCGGCGAACACACAACCGACCGGAAAAGAGAAGATGACGGCAATTCGGTGAGCTCTAGACGCCCTCTAGAGTTTTATTTATATTTAACTCTGATTATTAATTAGATGCTTAAATCATACCTATACTTTTAAGTAAATTAATTTTAAATTAGGTTAATTGGTGTTTTTGTATTCATTAGTGCATAAAATTAATTATTCTAATTTTAACGCTTAATTATTTATTAATTATGTATTAAATATTAATATACATTAGATAGTTACTATTCACACTTAATATAGTTTGGTTTTATTACATATATACATTTGTTGTATAGTTGATGAGGATAGTTAATGGATATTTGTACTTAACTATATTATTAAATTTATGACACATTCACTATTTTTTATTTTAACTTATTCAATTTATTTTAATGTTTTATTTTATCTCTCTTCACATTTAAATGTTAATTTTATAATTCTAAAATAAATTACAATAGTTTTCTAACGGAACATTGTATACATAGATTTAACAATTTGCAATACCGAACAGTTTTTAATGATTTACTACATATTCAGATTTATAGGATTTCTAATTATCCGGACTTTACAGGGGATTTGCTTAATCTTCCTACTAAAGTTATTATAAAAAACAGAGACAAGAAAGTGGAGAATCAAGGAGGACTCATTATTAGATGAGCTGTACTTGCGCCATCGTAGAAGTGAACGTTTCGTTTCGTCTGCGCCGATTCTCCTCTCTCACATACGACCGTTCCGTCGTTCTTTGACTTTCGGGAGTCTAGGGCTGTTGGCGAGAGCAGATTGAAAGATGAAAGATGTAAAAACGTAAAAAATGCAGGTTTTCGGGTTTCTCGACATAGCGACGAGACGAATGCTGATTCTATTTTGACAATGGCGGTATGTCTTTGCGGTGCACGTTGATGTTGCGATTATGCGACTGAACTCTAGGCCTTTTTGATAATTTTTCTGCCGGGGGTTCATCTTCTAAAGCGTCTGGTCCGAGTGGGTTCACGGTAATCTAATTGGTTGTGTTAGTGCGATATTGACTGCAAGCGCAAATTCTAGGGTAAACTTGACTGGAGGTAGGTCTTGGCGCCCGACTTCGATGTTATTTTTCGGATTCAAACCGGGATTTGTTTACCTAGCACAGTTCCGTTTACCGCATTGTTAGGAGAAGGGAAGTTTTATGGGGACTATTACATAATCGGCATCCGTTATTTAGCGATTTTTTATTAGATTCAGCCTATGAGTTTTAAAATAGTTTATATTATTTGGACGCACATGTCTTGAATTAATAAACATATCTTTAAATTGAATTTTAATTATTAAATTCGCCGATATTGATTTAATTAACTTGTCCTGTTTGATTTACGCGTGCAATTTCTGTATGGGTGGATCGATCCGCCTTGTTAACTGACGCGTATTCCAATATAGATTTAATTGAAGGTGTTTGATAGAATTTTCTCTGTTATATATTTTTTTTAGCAATTAATAAAGAATTTATTATTGAAAATTAATTAAATTTATTATGGGCATGGGTGTAAGATATCTCACATGTGCATTAAATTGTGCTTGTATTGATTGTTAGGTTGGTGTGTTATTTTGATTTGCTACTCATTTTCTATAATTTTTCATATTTAATAATATTACTTAATATCAGTTAGAGGGGTTAAGAATTTATTTCACTTTTTAAGTATAATGTTTTTTATTGGGCGGCAAGGATTGTTCTATCTGTGGGAGGATTCTCAGCAACTTATATAGTTAGATTGGTAACTAGTTTTAATGTTACGTTTATATGTTTCAAAATTTTCAAATTTATTATTTTTAGCATTAATCGTGTAAATTTTTTAATACAACTACTTGAAATAAGTAAATTTATACATTGAGAAAGATCAATTGTACACACTCCATTATATCATACAGATGAGAACAATTGTCTTAAGTGTTTGACATAGAAATAATGAAAATAACATAGTCAGTTTGAGGCGATAATTGAAGATTTTGAAAATTATTGGACATATAAACATTATTCATACATTGAAAATCAATTTGGAGCAAGGGTTTTATAAGGAGAAAAGTTCATAGCATTACAACTTAATGTCTATATGATAATTAAATAAATTTTCTAAGTATATTGTACAGCAAACTTAATTGATGGTCATATTTGAACATCTTTTTGCTATGATATTTTGTGGTGAGTTGTTTAGGGATATATATTATATATACTATAAGTATAATATATATGATAATAAGTTATGTACTTATTGTTACTCTATTGAAATCCTGAAATAGTATGAATAAATTATATTATATCAAGAGAAAGTTTCTCATTAATGATCATGTTAGTATTCTTGTGTACTATTATAATATAATAAATTTATATTTAAGTGAGAGGTTTATATTTATTAGTTCGTTACGTAAATACAAAAGGTAGAAAAGAAGAATAATTTTATATTTTTTTATGTATGTTAGATTATGAGCATAGAAGCTGTATGAAGTTTTATTTGCTATAATATTCGATATTTTCTTGGCATGCACATGAGTTTCTGAGCTCAACATATTCAACTAAGAATCATCTGTTAACTTCAATTAAAGATAAATATTAAATATTATTTTTAATACTCTAAAATATTTAAACTTTAGGAAAATATAAAATTCCGAGTAAGAGAAAGTAATTTATATTGTTGGCACCAAAGAGTAACTTCCGATTGGGCTCAACTTTATGGGTTTAGAGTAATACTACAGTTTAATACATTATTTTTTTATTTTATTTTATTTTTAATTTTGTACAAATTAAATATTATTTTAAGATGTATAATATATTCTCATATTAATATTCTATTTAGTCTTCAATATTCTTTATTAAATATTTTATTCATTAAACTCTGTGATGATTGAAAATTTATTTTTAGCAATCAAATTTCATGGTGCTTTGCAATTATTAACATCATATTCAAATATAACTATTATATTATTTCTTATCTTCAATTTTATTCTTTTACTAGTAATAAGATTGTGCAATTCGACCTTAAATATATTAAATTTTGTTATATATAATTTATATAGTATAAAAGGAATACAGCCTAGATCATATAGACAATCTTCGTTTTAATAAAGAAATATCAATATTACTGATCGAACTATATATAATACGGCTTTATATTTTTAAACATCACATATCAAAATAATTGGGATTATGATTACGCATCAATTAAGATTTTGCGTACAATATATTAGAGAAATTTTTTATTTATTACACATAATTAAAGTTTTATGCTTTCCTCATTTATTCTCTAATCTTAGACCTCTTGTCTAAATTGGTATAGTGTTTCATTATGTAATTTTATGTCACAATATGGGGATGTTTTATCTAAAATTCTTATGTGATTAATTTCTGACTATTATTGTAATATTGGCTATTCTTGTGAGATGAGTTAAGAATCTTCAACAGTTTGTTCTGGGTAGTGTTATGTGTGATGATAATTATTGTTTAACAAGATTTCTTATTCTAATGACTAACTTGTAGTTGTATTTATAGTTTGGTATTAAGTAATTTTGAATCTATTGAAATAATATTGAATTTAATTGAGGATATTATTTAATATTTTAAATTTTTAGTAACGTTCTATTAATGTAAGTGCAGATATACTATGTACAATGTGTAAACTAGAATAGAATTCTGATTTTAAATCTGAACAATAATATCACTAATATATAAGATATTCGAAGTAAATACAGAATTGTAGTTATTCAAAGAAAAAATCTGATTAAAGTAATTTTCTTTGTCCAAGTAGGTGACTAGATACTGTTATTGGAAAACAAATACTAATAAAATTACTAAATCTCAGTAGCAAACAGAGGTTAGTGTTAGATCAAGCGGCAACCTCTTTCTTTCGGAAAATTGGAATCTGTAAGTTTCTAGGCTTTAACAGTTTTTAGCTGATGATTGATAGATCGATAAGAAAAGATTTCAAAACAAAATCAATAATAGAAGATTCGCTCTCTGAAGAGACGGGAAGAAATATAAGAACAAGTAAAAAAAAAATTGAATTCAATAGAAATGAGAGGACATAACAAAAAAAGATGAGAATGCCGACTGCCATAGACTTGGATACAAGCTAATTTACCGGAAAACTGTGAGGAGAAGAAGATAGATAGGATTAGAACGAGATCCGAGACAAGAGTGCTTGTATTGGAGATTAGAGGGCGAGGGGATATCGGAATTGAACTAACGTGCTTCCAGACGGGAGATGAGGAAAGTCTCTATTTCCAAATTTGCCTCTGCATAAAGCACGGAGAGAGAAGAGAAGCTAGGACCGAAATCGGACGTGCGCACCATTTGGCGCGCTGTCTCCTCACGCACCGCTTCAAATAAAACTAAAGAGCGGTATCTTCAATAAAGTTTCAATTTGGCCAGTCGGTTTATGGTTACATTTTAGACTCGGTCTCTGCTATTATTTTGTAAGTAGGGTTTAAACATGAAGTTTTAAAAATTGGGTTTAAAAGGGTAACGGAAAGTTTTTGTGTTAGATACGCTGAATCCATCAGGTTCTCTGCTATTAATTCTACAAATCATGATATAAGACAAATGGGACCATTGTCGTAGTGGACTGTGAAGCCGGTCGTCCTCGATCCCCGTGCTTTTAATCGTGTTGCCTCTGTGAGCGGCGTTGCCGTACTGCGCTGGTTCGCGATATGGACCTCGGCGTAGTCGCATGGTGTTAGCGCTGGACCGGTTCGTGATGGCGTCCCGATCTATGCCACGTGTGTCCGAGTCAGGCAGAGGCCGTCCTTCGGCTTCGGGGGGGTATCGTATAATCGTGTGGTCTTATCTTGCGACGGTTGCCGTGCCCACCACATTATGTTGTGAATGTCACTGGATGGATCACCCCATGAGAAGTAGCTGTTGTTGGAGCGGAAGTCTACCATCTGTATCTATTTGGTTTGTTGCTGTATATATTGACATATAGTTGTTATCCTGGATTTAATGTTTGCTTTTCAGTTGGGTCTGGGTTTTTGGCGATTTATTTACTCCGCCGAACTCACCAAGTGCTTTGCGCGGGTCGGGTCAATTACTGGCTACTCACGCCTTGGGTCGATCCTGGTTGAAATGTCGATAATTTCGACGTTTATACAAATCGGGTGGATTAGTTTTCGAGTTGCGAGAACTCGTTTAGATCGGGTACGGGTCGGTTCGAACCAAATCGACGGGAATTGAACACCGAATTGCCAGGCCTAAAATAGGGTCGTATTAGATTTATAATTATTATACAGGCAGTCTCAACTACTGAAACTGTCCACAGAAAATTTTCAGGCTTCGCGAGGATGCTGAATATTTCACTTATCGAAACTACAATAACAACGGATTCGTTCCAATGTGGTTGATTTTCATCAAATCTTTGATGTGCGAAGCGTTATAAGTGACTGAAAAGTATCATTCAGCAGTGGAAGGGGAAATTGTAATTTTATTATCTTACTGTATCAGCAAATCCTATATTATATATATATATCACTATAGGTTATACTTCATTTCTTCTGTTAGGAATGTATTATTAACTAAAAATTTAATATAGGACTTTTTTTCTTGAAATATCATCTGATTTACCAATTTCTATTATAGTTATATAATATGATCAAATATTAACGTAAACCATTTAAGCATCTAGGTTATGATAGATAGAGAATCACTTTTTAATATAACACTACATAATTAATCAATCTGATCATTAATAATCCATAATATTTTTTTAAACATATTTTTTTCAATTTCACACAAACAAAAATTCTAACAATTATTTAAGAAAAATACAAAAAAAAAACAAATTCTACAATTTCAGCCAGTCTTCATATTACAGTAAGGTATTTTGTCGATTTGGTAATCGTCTCACTTCTACATTTTTCATCATCATTTCATCATGTACAGTCTGATAATCTATATAAAATAAAAAATTATTAGTATTTCAATTAATCCCTTTATTGGACAAATAACATAGTTTCGTTCAACTCTTTCATCTGTTTATAACTCCAGTTGGTGGTATTTATGGTTCTCAAGTTTTTACTTTGAAGCTTCGCTTTTTATTGCTTTTCTAACTTACTCTGCTTCTTCTTTGTTTTTAACTACATGGCAGAAACTGATTTTACTTGCGGGTAAGATGGTAAGCTTGCAACATTCTAACTACGCTACCAACGTAAGGAGCTTTGGTGTGCATAATTTTTTTTTTCTGTTTTTTCTGTGGGAATTTATCTTTTAACTCACTGTGTAGTATGAAGGCCTGGATAGATAATTAAAAGAGCCTTTGTATTGGAGCAGACATTTTGTTAGTTGCTTGCTATTCCAGAGCAGATTCTTTTGAGTTAAAAAGTAGCAAAAAATTATTATTGAAAATGCTTGATTAAGAAGCAGCTAAGAATACCGTCCAAAGAATCTTAGTGTTTACAAACTGAAATGTTTTTTTCAACCTACTCTCTCAGGTATATAGCAAAATATGTTCATATACGAGGAGAATCAGTGTTGAGATGGAAGCGATCATGATTAATGCTTAATTGTTGTATAATTGATGATACAGTTATGGAATGGACGCAATACTATGATTAAGCCTGATTTAGTTATATGTGATCAATGATTTTAATATAGAGAGAAATTCAATTAGATCGAGTGTTTATTGTGCTGACTGATATCAGATGAGAAAGATAGCTTTATATAATTGCTTTTAACTCTGTTGCAATGGATCTTAATTTTTTTTATAATCTTTAGGGTTCTCTAAATCAGCAAATGCATGAGAGCTGTGGAGCTGCAAACACTCATCTTCCTCTAAGCCCTTTAATCTAAATGTCAGCCCTCCTTCTAAATCTCATTTTGAGTTTTGAGTTTTTATGTAAACTGATATAAACAATTGTTTTAATTGATTTTAATTTCTGACTTTATTATCTTTATGATTGTTTGATATAAATTATAAAATGGAATGTAGAGTGAATTTATTAGAGGAAAATTTATCATTTATTTTATAATTTTTAATAATATTATTATTTATTACGTCATCCGGTTTTATCCCGATTCGACCGGTCGAACCGTGAACCTCTCCTTCTTCCGGTTCATTGTCCGGTCCAGTTTTCACAACTTTGGTTAAACCACTTAATAGTGCATTAGTGCTGCATTCATTCCCTCCGTTTCCTCTTTTTTTTCATGCTTGTTTCCTCCGTTCGCTAGCCCTAGCTTCATCTTCTCCGTGGAACCTCGCTTGCCCGAGCTTCGTTTTCTCCGTGGAATGCTTCGGTAACCTTTCGCCTCTTGCATTTCATTTATATTTTTTTTTTTGGAAAATGAATGAAACCATTGAACCCTTCGGAAACGCTCATCCCGGTAACCGTCGAAGATGCTCTCGCTCTCCATTTCGTCTCTCGCATTTCAGTTTTTTTGGAAGATACATAAAGCCATTGGACCCTTTGAAAACGGTCTTCCCCGGTGGGTAACCGTCGAAGCTACTCTCCCTGTCCATCATA
>NW_021319251.1:509327-559898 GCF_001605985.2 Dendrobium catenatum | reverse complement strand
AAAAAAAAAACAAATTCTAACAAATTTAAAAAAAAAAAAAATAAATTCTAACAAATTTAACAGGCAACTTCAATCTTCATAAGGTTTGTCAAGGTAATCTTCTTTAACTTCTACATTTTCATCATCATATCTGATCTACACATTTGAAATATATATATAAAAAAATTATTAGTCCTTAATAAACCATTGGACCAAATAACATAGTTTCGTCCCACTCTTTCATCTTTAATACTCAGTATTTAATTGTCTCAAGTTTTTACCCCATATTTTTCTTTTCTACACTGTTTTCTTTTTTTTAATCACTCCTACACTAATTTTCTAAGATATAATGCTCTTGCAACAATTCTACCCAAAGTAGGAGCCTTTGGTCTCATAATTTTTCTTTTTCTTTTTTTCCTGTGATTTATCTTTCAACCTCACATGTAGTAAAACACCTAATGATTTAGGCTTTGTTTGGGGTTACTTTTGTTACTGTTTTTTAAAGCAGATTTTTAGTTAAAAAGTTAAAATTTTTTTACTAGAAATTTGCTTTAAGAAGCAGT
The DNA here is from genome assembly GCF_001605985.2 of Dendrobium catenatum. Classification (NCBI taxonomy): domain Eukaryota; kingdom Viridiplantae; phylum Streptophyta; class Magnoliopsida; order Asparagales; family Orchidaceae; genus Dendrobium; species Dendrobium catenatum. The sequence goes on along the minus strand of NW_021319251.1, from coordinate 559,356 downwards.
AAAAAAACCGTCCCAAACGAAACCTTAGTGTTTTACAAACTGCTTTTTTTCAACCTCTTCACATGTAATAGCAAAATCATGTTCATCTTTCAATAGCACAATCAGTGTGAAAGTTACCATAGATCATTATTGTTATATGTCCCAATATCATTTTAAAGCATGTTTATTATGTTTGTACAACGATCTTAGAAATTAAAAACTCGACGAGAAAATTCATAGATAGTATATAAATTTTCTGCTCTACCATATATTCTATTTTTTTATAATAAATTAACGATATAAAAAAATTAAAAACCGTCAATACCGGTCCCAAACACTGATGAAAAAAGATGAGAATTTTTTTTTTTAACTTGACTGATTTGTACCACATGTTTTAAAGTTGATGGATCTTGGATCTTTGGTGCCTTCAAACATGGCTAAGCAAAATTCAAAAATATATGACTCCCATAATATCTCCACATAATTAAGTAAGCTGTTGTTATTATTACAAAGCTATTATTGTGTAGTAATAGTAAATTTATTGGATTCATAGTAAATTAATAATAACGTCATTGAAAAAAAAAATTCACTTTACAAATGCCAAGTTGCTCTTTTAAGTGGAGAAGAAACTCAGCAATGGGCAATAAAATTTTCATTCTTATCTTGTTCCAAAAAACAGCACCTTCATGGATTGAAATGGTGAACTGTATCCATAAGCTATTCTATCTTGCCGAGCAGCCATTCCTGATTAAAATCACATAGAAAAATAAGATTGAGACATAAGTAATTGTCAACAGGCTTCTTCTAAGTCTTAAATTCTGTCTATAAAAATAATATGCAAAGTTCAACAAAGAAACTGCATTTAATTGCATTAGAGTTATTGTAAATGTGAATTTTGCTGTATTTACTTTGCAAATAATCCTCTTTGTGATGCCAAGCAAATGCAGCAAACCAACAGTCCAAGAAACAGATATTGTGATTATTGAAAATGAAATCAATAGCAACCATAGATTGTACTTCTCATTACTCAGAACAACAAAGGAAAGGACTATCACAGAAGCACAAGCTTATAAGGTAATTTCTGACCGTTGAAATATTGCAACATTTGAGCACTACAAGTTTCTGCAGATGACCCTAAGGTTTTATTTGGGACAAATTTTTAGCTGCTTCTTAAAGTAGTTTTTTAGTACAAAAATTTTAATTTTTATATTAAGAGGCTACTTCAAGAAGCAGAAAGAAAGCCGTCTCAAACGAAGCCTAAGAGGGTACATAGAAAAACATAAAACAGACTGAATGAACGAAAGAACTTTTGCTTATTCAAGTCATAGAATGATTGAGAAACAGAATAATAAATAATCTCAAAGTAAGAGAGAGTAGAAAACCTAGCCAGATGAGCAAGACAACTGTTGCAGCCCAGAAAAATTCCTTACTAATGCTCTTCAAACTGTTATGAAAATAGAAGCCTAATCACTTTCAAGGAAATAATATGACATTTCCCTTAGACGATAGAACTAAGAGTCCATGAAAGCAAATCAAATTACCAGTACATCCATGCCAAATTCCCCCACCCCTGAAGCAATGATGCCCAAGATGCTCCAGTAAACCTTTCAAGTTTTACATAGTATTAAACTGTTAAAGCTTTTGAATGTGAGTAGAAGAAACATTTATGGGAGTTTATGGCGCTAACACTTGCAAATATGGAAATTTATAACATATTTATGGATTTTAGGAAGCATATATAACTAGTTATGTTAGACCTCAAATCAATTCAGAAAATAATGATACCATCAAACACGTAAAAAGAGGACCGCAGGAGAGAAATTTAGGCTTCGTTTGGGACAACTTTTTTGCTACTTCAGAAAACTGCTTTTAAGTACAAAAATTTATAATTTAAGAAAATTTTATACTAAAAAGTCTTTTTAGAAAGCAACAAAGAAGCTGTCCCAAATGAAGCCTTCGTAAGATATTATCCTTAGTTCAAGTATGAGAAAACATAGAAATACAAAAGTAAATCTTGAAAAACTATTTCAAGTCTAACTAAATGGATCTTGAAAAAAAAAATTACTTGGAGCATTTAATTAACTCTTGACACTTATCAGTAAATAGATAAGTAAAAATACAGTGGTGAAAGAAATTACCAAAGCTACTAGTCATGTAAATTAATGGTCACTTTAGGAAAAGCTGTTATAATAATGTTATTAAGGTGTATCTACATAGAAAGTCTTATTGTACAAGCTCTTAATATGTAGATATTACAAATTAAATTAACTAAAGTAAACAAAAAATTAAAATAATTTTACAAAAAAATTGTCCATTCTCATTTTTTAGATAGATTTATTTTTCAAATAGATTGGAATTTTCAATTTAGTATGATACATTTAAATTAGTAAAACTAAAAATTATAATTTATTTTGATAATTAAATTAATTTCCTATTCATTATAGAATTAGTATATTTGTCAAATGATAAGAAGATGATGAACTTCGTGACCATAACTAATTAGCATACTCCATAACTAAACTTCCTTTGGCCTGATTAAATCCTTCATGTTGAGTTGATAGTTTAGAATTCCTACAAGTGAAATTATTTTAAAGCTAATTTAACAAATTCACTTAATTTCCTATGACCAAAAAAATAAACATGAAATGAAATAAAAAAATCACATACTTATGTGAAACTACAATTTGATTGGAGAGAAAGTCCAAAGTCCAAACAAATCTCACCCATGCTACTTGTGACAGGCTAAATTAGACTAAATCATTTGAGAAATAAAAAAGAATAAATTTAATGAGGAAGTGTGTAAAAGGTGCTATCCTTAGATTTAATATAAATTCAATACTTAAAAGAATATTGAGGAAGAAAAAAAAATGTCAGATGCTTAAGAAATAATAGCTAAACTATCTAAGGAAAAAAACATCTGTGGAAAACTTTGATAACAGATTTGAGGGGCATATACCACATGAGATCACGAATGAACAAAGCTCGAGGTATCATTAGACCATTCCCAATCATGCCAAGCAGAAGTGTCAAAGCTGCTAATCCTTTGATGTTATCAGGATTTAAATAGTTTGTCCACTGCATTTATAATGAAACAAAAAAAGGTAACATGTGAATCTTCCATGGCTATCGTGGCAGGACTTTGACAGTACCAACCTGTAGAGGAATCATACCATCTGAGCTACAGGCATCCACATAAAGAGTAGAGTGGCAGTCCATCCAGATATTGACCCAACAAATCTCTCTGCCTTCTTAGAAAGTTTACCAGTCCGTGTCTGTGAAACTTAGTAAATGGCAGAATCAAAGACTGTAAAACTGCTGAATTTGGAAGTAGCAAGATATACAAAAAAGTAGATAGCCGGGCTGGAGAAATAAAGAAATGTGCTTAACGTAACGAAGTTTAAAACATACAACAACAACATCAACCCTTTGTCCCACTAAGTGGTGTCAGCTACATGAATCCTTATTCTCCATTGTGTCCTATTAAAAGTCAAATTCTCATTTAAATCTAATAAAGAAATATCATTTCTAATATTTTCTAACCAGTCTTTTTAGGTCTATCTCTACCTTTCTTAATATAAGTCAAATCTAATACCTCCACTTTCCTAACCGGGTCATCGGAAGGCCGTCGTTTTATGTGGCCAAACCATCTAAGGCGACTCTCTCTAATCTTATCTTTTACTCGAGCTACTCCAACTTTTTCACGTATATGCTCATTTCGTATCATGTCTCTAAGGGTAAACCCACTCATCCACCAGAGCATCCTCATCTTTGCAATACTTAACTTAATATTATGCTTCTCTTTTAATTGTCAACATTCTGCACCATAAAGCATTGCAGGTCTCACCACCATCTTATAGAAGTTCAATAAATAGCTCACTAATTGTTATATTCTAGCATGTCAAATTAAAGAATCTTTCCATCAATGATTTCAAATCCATGATGCCATGGTTTCTCTGCACAAGTTTAGTTGTAAACATTTCAGATGACATTTCAAGCAAAAGGCATACCAGCTAGAATGGAAAAAAAGTTGAGTAGCTTGCAATTCAAACATCAAAAGACATGCAATTTGGTTTGATGAAACGTGAATCTACATTTATGGTATGAGTAACAAATTTTATTGAATAGGAATAGTGATGGCCTAAATCTAAAGAAAACCAAAAGGTGGTTAAGCCAATGCCTACTCGGTGTCCAAATCCATGGAATAAACCATTGGACCAAATAACATAGTTTCGTCCCACTCTTTCATCTTTAAAACTCACTGTTTAATTGTCTCATGTTTTTACCCCATATTTTTCTTTTCTACACTTTTTTTTTAATCACCAATACCATAAGTTTCTAAGATATAATGCTGTTGGTAATTTGAGTTATGTATATATGAAAGGAGAATTAACTCTTACTGGCAAGGCCTGCAAAATGAAAAAAAAAAAAAAACTGTTTCAGTGTTTTAGAGCTAGCAAGAATTGTGGTTAGTCTTCGACTTTCAGTATTTTAGAGCTAGTAAGATTTTTTTTTTTAATGACATATCAATATGCAGCTTAATACTAAGTTAAGCTTTGCAGAGATGAGGATGCTTAGGTGGATGAGTGGCTTGACCCTTAGAGATAGGATACAAAATGAGCTTATACGTGAAAAGGTTGGAGTAGCTCCAGTAGAAGATAAGATTAGAGAGAGTCACCTTAGATGGTTTGGTCACATTAAACGGAGGCCTTCCGATGACCCGGTTAGGAAAGCTGAGGTATTAGATTTGACTTTTGTTAAGAAAGGTAGAGATAGACCTAAAAAGATTTTGTTAGAAAATATTAGAAATGATCTTTCTTTATTAGATTTAAATGAGAATTTGACTTTTAACCGGACACAATGGCGAAAAAGGATTCCTGTAGCTGACCCCACTTAGTGGGACAAAGGCTTGATGTTGTTGTAATGACATATCAATATCACTTATATATATATATATGCACATTCTTCTTGCATAAAGTAAAAAAACAATGTCTTGTACATCCCCTTAGACTTGCTTCTACTATATAAGTTAATTGTTTCAATAAACATTTTCTTAATCACCAATCCCTCAACCTACTGATCAACTCTTATGCCCTGAAGCTTAGGAATCGATCCTTAGAAAGCAAGTCACTACTTAACATTCTGTAAGTAAATAATATCCCTTAATAAACCAGATATCATAAAATTTTCATGAGAGATATAACAAGCACAAGAACAATAAACATCCTTATGATCAACCTTAACATCAATTTTTTTTAGATATGTAAGGATGTAACTTAGCCTATCAAGATGCGTACTGATAGGCAAACATTTTGCATGTGAAGCAAGTGTCATGCTTCAGGTAATCTTTGATCAAGAGGCTTTTAGTTATGAACACAAACTCCAACTTAAGATGAGAACAGCTTTACCACCTTTTTTTGGTGCTCAAAGTATTCTACTTCTTACCATAAATTTAAACTAAATCACCTTCTTAATGCTCCTTTTACATGTTCTAAGAATACAAGTCAAAATGAGAGGATTAAAAAGGTCCATACCAATATGATGAACAGAACAGCCAAGCAACATGAAACAACCCCAGGAAAAATACTATTTGGAATAAATGGGACAAATGTCGACCACATAACCTGCATCAATGAGATCAGAGAACAAATATAATTAGTCTTCGCCGCTATCATCAAGCACTCCTCAAACTCCAAAAACTCCTATAAAGTCACCTGTGGGAGGACAGAAATTCCCACAATGGTGACAAAATCCTCCCATCTTTGCCACACCCATTGTATAAGCCATCCATAATAGTTCATAAAGTTCAGCACAAGCCCAGTAACCACAGCTGCCGACGTGGCCATAAACTGTGGCAAGGGCATTGCTCCGACAACAGCGAGCTGCACAATCACAATGTAGATGGATATAACTCCCAATATTTGAACCAAGATAGCCTCCTTCTCCTTCTTCTTAGCAAAGTAGGATAGCAGTGTGAGATTTCCAAGTAGACCAGTAAGCATCCCCTGCATCATATTTTTTGTTTATTGTTGATGCACCAAAGAACAGAAGGAGAAAGAGGGTGGGTAACAGAATTTGTCAGTAGACAAGCCTGTTTCAGCTGAGTATTTATATTCAAATATTTTCATAAAGTTTGAGTGACTTTGAGGGGCTCTTGGTTTGCAAGTAAGATTCAATAAATCCTGATACTTTTGATTTAGTAAATATTGAGGCGATTAAAATCTGAACTGTTTGTTAAATTCTCACATTATGTTTAGGTATTTGTTCCATGATTTCAGATATGTGAGTGGGAGAAATCCTTTGACGGGATTTAGAAAATCTTAGATTTAGGTTTTGTTTGGGACGGCTTTCTATTTTTTAAAGTAGATTTTTAATACAAAATTTTAAATTTTATATTAAAAACTTACTTTAAGAAGCAGTAAGAAAGCCGCATCAAACGAAGCCTTAATCAATAATGGGGATGAAACAAGATTCATCAAAACAGTAGAGTTTGAAATTCCAAAATGCTGTTTGGCAAGATTGAAGCTAAAGATTGCTTAAATCATGCCTAAAATAGGATTTCAAACAATACTTGAACATAAATGGATTGTAAATATTATAACGAAGTTTGTTTGTTTGATGTTTTCTTGCTCAACTCAAGCTCCAACGGATCTACAACAAATAAAAATATTCAGAACTATGTAAATACTCAAATTTGTTCAATTAAATGTCAAACATATTCAATTTAATGTATATAAATGAGCATCAACGGAAGAGTATGTAGCTCACGAGCCAGGGAACAGCGAATAGAGCAGCGGAGTTGTTAGAGACGAGGTTTCGCTGATTGAGGAGTATCTGTGGGATCTGAATAAGGAGAAAAGGGATGTTGGAAGCGCCGGCAAAGCGGGCGGTCATGGAGTCCCATTGCTCTAACTTCGAGGCCGCCTGGAAAAAAAAAAGATGATATTTTGAAGTGAGGAGAGTGGAAAAGAAGGAATTTTGGAGAATAATATGACCTCAGCGGAGCAGGCGGCGGGAGTTTTGAGCCTTCGGCGGCGGCGGACGAAAAGGCGTTTGAGCGGAGAAGGATAGAGTTTGAGAGAGATGTTAGAGGAGATGAGGACGGGAGTAGAGACGGCGAAGAATGTCGGCAAAGGCAGCGGTGAGGCATAAGACGCCATTGGAGGAGCCCAGGAAGTGCTGAAGCAGAACTGAAACTCATTAGCTCCTTACTAGATAAGCCTGATAAGAGACTGTGCAACCTATAGTAAAAAAATAATTGGGAAATTTACATCTAAAATTTTGTAAAATTTAAAATTGGTTTTTATGATTACTGTACCAAAATATAAACTAAATAATTAAATGAAAAACATTCTTACCACAAAAGAAAAAAAATGATCAATCTTCAGAAAGCAGATGGAATTAAGGGAGTAGGACTTTTAAATACAAATTCAATACTTATTTCTGTTCAATGTGGAGAAAGCACCAAATAACAACTGTGCATGTATATAAATTTAGCTTTATATATTGCATGATGCATCTGTCTCAGTCATTTTTGGGCATCTGATGATTAGAAGTTTGAACAATATAGAGTTCATTTACCTCAATTCCTCATCATCAAAGCTACAAATTAGTAAAATTTATCTGAAACACAAATAAATCAGGCATTTCTTGAGATCAATGAAGATAAGATATACTGGAGATAAGTGAGCCTAAGTTCTCATTCTCTTACATAAAGCAAAGCAAGGTTCAGTTGCCTAATTTGTAACTTCAAGGCAAGAAACTAATAAAAGAACAGACTGAAGCTGCCATTCTTGAGTTCAGAAAGGCAAGATATTGGAGGCAACTAAACCCTCTTAATAAAGGGGTTTAGCTGCCTCCAATTCTTATCTTTCAAGCCACAAACTAGAGATGAGTAAATCCTTCAGCTCATTTCAAGCTTCTAATGATTAAAATGCCTGTAATTCTTATTGGCAAAGGCTCATAAATGTGCTATTTATAGAGTCTGGATGTCAAAATTGGAAGGAGGTGCATGCAACTGGTGTGAAGTTCTATGTAGTACTAGTGGTAGTTGAAATTGGTTCTTATGTTTCAGGCCTGTAAAACGCATGACTTGCTTCACTACTTTTGATTCCATTGGGGCATTTTGTATGTTTGCAAATTGTAATCAATTCTGCGTACTTCATATTATTGATTAATTTTACTAATTAAGTACTGATTATGATTATAAATATTACATTGTTTTGAGAAGGTAATGCTAATGAATTTATATAACTATAAGCTTTCATGTTAAAACTTCTTGAAGCTTTTTGTGAAAGATTTGATGTGTTAATCCAACATCCTCTCCTTGAGAAGCTTCATATTGGTGCCATCACTTCTTAATCAAAATTTAATGGAATAGTGCATTCACTCATGTAACAAAAAATGTTGATATGTTGTTAGGGTTTCTCTATCCATATAAAGGACTAAACATAATTGAGGTTATGCTGAAAGTCTCAACATAATGAGACTCCTAAGTATATGGAAAGTTTAGGCATAGACTTAGGGTTCGTTTGGGGCAGGTTTTTTATTGGTTTCTAAAGCAACTTTCTAGTACAAAATTTTCTTATTAAAAAATTTGTGTACTAAAAAACTACTTTATGAAGCAATACGAAAGCTATCCCGAATGAAGCCTTAAACTATTTGGGTGAATGAATCATATAAATATTAAATAGCGATTGTGGGAAATTTACTCAATAGATTAGCTTAAATTACTTATCTTTATACACATATTCATTTATGCAGTTGCTTGGATTTAAAATATTTACATGCTGAATTGTTCTAGCACTTTTGTGCAATAATTTATTAATCTCACTTAGCATGTATTATTTTAGTTCATAATATATTGTGTTTGATTTTGTATACTTTGTTATACTTTAGTATTAAAATAATAATTATCTTTGTTTTATGTGGTTGATATTGAGCTTAATAGTTATAACTTATTCGCATAGCTCAACTATTTACATGCACCTTAGTTAAACTTCTATGGTGAGTGTGACTAGATAAATTAATTGACAATTATTATTTATCTTATGTTAATGTATTTAAAAAGAAATTGAAATTATCCCATTAAACATTCAATTCATCGTTAGAATGTCTTCTCTTTATACAATGATCAGTTAAACTATGCGTCCTGGAATATTCGCATCGATAGAGATATATAAAGTTTAACGTCTTAGCTCTGTACAAAGACCCATCTAACAATCAGATAAAAGAGATGATGTAGTATAATACACTAGATTTTTACGTGGAAACCTCTAAAAAGGAAGAAACCACGGGGCCTGACCCAGTTTGAATGAATCCACCTGTGTTTGCGGTCGATTAAAAATGAGGCCTATCCTTGGAGGGAAGGCTTTGACTTAATGTAGCAAATATATATTATATAGAGTCCATTACATGGTGGGAATTGGAAAAATCGATATTGACATGTTCATTTAGAATGCAGGATCATAGTCGGTGGGCAACAGAGGTCAGAAAGACTGTAGTCAAGTGACAGTGGTTGGAAAGACCGTTGTTGGCGGGCGATGGAGGTCAGAAAGACTGTTATTACGCGATGGAAATCGGAAGGATCATAGTCGGCCGGCGATGGAGGCTCGAAAGATTGTTGTCTAGCGGCCGAGGTCGAAAGGATCGTAGTCGGCATGTGACAGTGATTAGAAAGATCGTTGTCTGACGATGGAGGTCAAAAGGAACATAGTCGAAAGACCGTTATTTACCGATGGAGGTCAAAAGGACCGTAGTTAGCAGATGAAAATGGTCAGAAAAACCATTATATAGAGATGGAGGTTGAAAAGATCTTAGTCGGTGGACGACAATGGTCAGAAAGACCATTGTATGACAATGAAGGTTGGAAGTACTATAGTCGACGAACGACAATGGTTAGAAAGATCGTTGTTTGGCGATGGAGTCAAAAGGACCGTAGTCGGCAGACAATAGTGGTTAGAAAGATCATTATTTGGCGATGGAGGTTGGAAGGACCGTAGCCGACAAGCAATTGAGGTCAGAAGGACTGTAGTCGATGGGCACTAGTGGTTAGAAAGATTATAGTCAGCGGGCAACAGTGGTCAAAAAGATTGTATTTGATGGACAACGAAGATCAGAAGGACTATAGTTGGCGGGTGACATTGATCAGAATGATCGTTGTCAAACGATGGAGATTTAAAGGGCAGTAGTCTGCGAGCAACGGTGGTCAGAAAAGATCGTTGTCTGACGACAGATGTTAGAATAATCGTAGTTGGCGGGCGACATTGGTCAAAAAAGACTGTTTGTCTGGTGATGGAGGTCAGAAAGACCACAATCATAGGGCGACAGAGTTTATAAGGACCATAGTCGGCAGGAGACTAAGGTCAAAAGGATCGTAGACGGGCAAGAGACAATGGTCACAAAGGCCGTTGTTTGACGTTGGAGGTCGGAAGGGTCGTAGTCGACGGGTAGGTGGAAGTACGATGTTAGTCGGTGGCCGGGCAGAAGTCCAACTTCAGTTGGTCCAACTTCAGTTGGTGGTCCAGTGTAAGTATAGTGTCAGTTGGTAGCCGGGTGTAAGTCTAACAATAATTGAAAGATGGGTGGAAGTCCAACGTTAGTTGGTGGTCGGATAGAAGTTTGATGTTAGTTGGTGGCCGGATAGAAGTCCAGCATCAGTCAGTAACCGGTCGGAAGTCCGGCAATTGTCCGATGATGGTCAATGGTCCGACGATGCTCAAGGAGGAGTCTGTTGGCAAGAGATCTATAATTTCTCTCTTACTTGACTCCTCCTTCCTCTTTTTGTCCATGAGGAATGAGGGGTATATTTATAACTTTCTAAGAGTGGCATGACCAAATAGGGAGATCAAGAGCAAGTTGGAAGTAGTTTGAATGGACGACCGATGTCGATTCTCTTTATCATGGACTGTTTTCTAAACATTTGAATGGCATAATGCTATCATAATTCAACAATCTTAGGCTCGTTGGATTCATCTCATCCAGCCGCTTGATTCGACTATAAGCATGTCACGCTTGAAAACCGTTTCATTATCCAATCTATGATTTAAATCTTCCAAATGTGCTTCGGGTCATGGATTTGGTCCCATTTAGGCTCAGATTGAGTCGAATTTGGTGTCATTGGGTTTGTCTTCTCAAGATGTCCGGTTCTATTATATGTTTGCTAAAATTGAATTTCATATGGTTCCAAATTTAATTTTGAAAGTTTTTAACTTGAATTTGCTTCGAGATTCGTGCATGATCAAGATAAATTTTTTATGATATATCAATCCTTAATATGAGAATTATGTATTGGTTGTCGTCTCTCTCGATTAAGATTCAGTGATAATAGAGAAGTTTGTTTCAAACGCTTCTATCATAAATAAAGTTATCAAATAACGATCAACAAAAATATACTAAGATATATAGAAAATTTTTGTAGATTTTCTTGAAATTTTTCTACCATGAATCATTAATAGGGCCCTAATTTATGATTAGGAAATTTAGAATGCAACTAACATCATATATATAATTTTTATTATTTTAAGCTAAATTGATATTTGATATAACCTTTTTGAATAAAAATGAGCATTGATATGATTTTTTTTAGTTATTTAAAGTTAAAAATTATCATTAATCAAATAATGTAATGCATATTTTTACAATCCAATAATACATTAATACTTGTTGCGTCCTGGAGTATTCGCGTCGGTAGAGAAATATAAAATTTAGCGTCTTAGCGTTGTACGAAAATCCGGTACGCAATCAGATAAAAAGAGAGAGGGTAGCAATTATGAGACACCAAGATTTTTACGTGAAAAACCCCTAAAAAGGGGGAAAAACCACGAGGCCTAGCCCAGTTTGAATGAATCCACTAGTATTGTAGTTGATTACAAATGAGGCCCTTCCTTGGGTGAAGGCCTTAGCTTGATGTACATTTTATATAGTACATTACATGATGTGAATACAAAGAGTCACTATTGACGTGTTCGTTTGGTCAGGAGGACCATAATCTAGTGACGGAGGTCAGAAGAATTGTAATTGGCGGGCGAAAGAGATTATAAAGACTGTTGTCTGGTGACGGAGGTCAGAAAGGCTGTAGTCTACAGGCAACGTAAGTCAGAAGGACCGTAGTCGGCTAGCGACGGAGGTCGGAAAGATTGTAGTCGGCGGGCGACGTAAGTCAGGAGGACCGTAGTCGGCGGACGACAGAGGTCGGAAAGATTGTAGTCGGTGGGCGACGTAAGTCTGGAGGACCGTAGTCGGCGGGCGAAGGAGGTCGGAAAGACTGTAGTTGGCGGGCGACGTAAGTCAGGAGGACCGTAGTCGACGGGCGACGGAGGCCGGAAGGATTGTAGTCAGTGGGCGACGTAAGTTAGAAGGACTATTGTCTAACGACAAATGTCAGAAAGATGACATCAGGTAGAAGTCCAACAATGGAAAGAAATCCATCTTCGGATAGATGTCCAATGAAAGTCCGATAACCAGTAGAAGCCGACGTCGGGTAGAAATTTGGCGATGAGTGAAGGTCCGGCGTCGGTTAGAAGTCCGACGTTTGTTGGTGGCCGAGGAGAACTCTGGCATCACTTGGGCGGAGTTTCGGTGTCAGGGGGGAACTCTGTTATTACTTGGACAGAATGTTAGCATCCCCTGGAAGTCAGACAGAATTCTTGCGTCTCGTGGAAGTCAGGCAGAATTCCGACGTCATTTGGAGTTCGGGTAGAATTCCGACGGTGGTCGAGGACGAGCCTCTTCCCTCATACTCTTCTCTTATCCTCTTCTTCTTGCTTTTTTGCTTGGGTCCCCCTTCATGAGAAATGAGGGGTCTATTTATAGATTTACTAGAGTGGCATAGATTGTAAATATGTGTGAGATAAGGGGCAAATAGGGAGTGGTCGAATGGACGGTTGATATTGAATCCTTTGATTGTGCACTGCTTGTCAGACATTTGAAGGTCTTAATAATGTCGGAATCCAACGAGTAGAGAAATATAAAATTTAGCGTCTTAGCGTTGTAAGAAAATCCGATACATAATCAGATAAAAAGAGAGAGGGTCTAGCAATTATGAGACACCAAGATTTTTACGTGGAAAACCCTTGAAAAGGGGGAAAAACCACGAGGCCTAGCCCAATTTGAATGAATCCACTAATATTGTAGTTGATTACAAATGAGGCCCTTCCTTGGGAGAAGGCCTTAGCTTGATGTACATTTTATAAAGTACATTACATGATGTGAATACAAAGAGTCACTACTGACGTGTTCGTTTGACCGGGAGGACCATAATCTGGTGACGGAGGTCAGAAGAATCGTAGTTGGCGGGCGACGGAGGTTATAAAGATTGTTGTCTGGTGACGGAGGTCAGAAAGGTTGCAGTATACAGGCGACGTAAGTCAGGAGGACCGTAGTCGGCTAGCGATGGAGGTCGGAAAGATTGTAGTCGGCAGGCGACGTAAGTCAGGAGAACCGTAGTCGGCGGGCGACGGAGGTCGGAAAGATTGTAGTCGGTGGGCGACGTAAGTCTGGAGGACCGTAGTCGGCGGGCGAAGGAGGTCGGAAAGACTGTAGTCGGCGGGCGACGTAAGTCAAGAGGACCGTAGTCGGTGGGCGACGTAAGTTAGAAGGACTATTGTCTGACGACGAATGTCAGAAAGATGACATCAGGTAGAAGTCCAACAATGGAAAGAAATCCATCTTCGGATAGATGTCCAATGAAAGTCTGATAACCGGTAGAAGCCGGCGTCGGGTAGAAATTTGGTAATGAGTGAAGGTCCGGTGTCGGTTAGAAGTCCGACGTTTGTTGGTGGCCGAGGAGAACTCCGGCATCACTTGGGCTGAGTTTCGGTGTCAGGGGGGAACTCTGTTGTTACTTGGGCAGAATGTTAGCATCTCGTGGAAGTCAGACAGAATTCTTGCGTCCCGTGGAAGTCGGGTAGAATTCCGGCGTCAATTGGAGTTTGGTTGGAACTCCGGCGGTGGTCGAGGACGAGCCTCTTCCCTCATACTCTACTCTTCTCCTCTTCTTCTTGCTTTTTGCTTGACCCCTCATGAAAAATGAGGGGTCTATTTATAGATTTAGTAGAGTCATAGATTATAAATAGGTGTGAGATCAGGGGCAAATAGGGAGTGGTCGAATGGATGGTTGATATTGAATCCTTTGATTGTGAACCGTTTGTAAGACATTTGAAGGTCTTAATAATGTCAGAATCCAACGATCTTGTGCTCATTGGATTCGTCTCGTCGAGTCGTTCAATTCGACTATAAGCTCGCTAAAATCGAAGACCGTTTGGTAACTCAAATTGTGGTACGAGCTTTCCAACAACGCTTCGGGTGCTTGATTTTGGCTAATTTGGGTTCGAATTGAGTTGAATTTGGCGTCGTTGGGTTCGTATTTTTGAGATGCTCAGTTTGGCTATAAGCTTGCTGAAATCGGAGTTCAGGACCTCCTAGATTTAATTTTTGAAATTTTCGATTTGATTTTGCCTCGAGATTCATGTTTGATCGAGCTAATTTTATGATGACGTATCAATACTTATGTCATTATAGGAGAAACTAGAACTGAAAAGGGTAAATGAGTGAAAGAATTTGTTTTCATTGGTTAGAGGATAATGCTATATAAAATAAAATTAGAGTAACATATTTTATAATTAATTGCTCATTATTTAAAAAAAAAAGAGTATAATTTTAATATTGAAGCTTAAGAAAAAACGAGAAAGAGAAAAAAAAAAAGAAAAAGAAGGCCCTTGACCAGGAACAATTATTAGGTCAGGTGACCCGACATAGCTCTACATTCGGACGTCAATAATATATCGCCACGTGCTCTTATTCTTTACCGTGCGGCCCGACGACCTGATCCGGGATTGCTATGTTTGCGTATTGCTCGGTAGTGCTCTAGGTATTGCTCGGTATTGCTTGATAATAACGAGAAATACTGCTCTGTCAAGACCAATACCAAGCAATACTGAGAAATACCGAGCAATACCGAGAAAACTCGGCATTGTTCGGTATTTCTCGGTATTGCTTGGTATTGGTCTTCACAGAATGATATTTCTTGTTATTGCCGAGCAAAATCGACCAATACCTAGCAATACCGAGTAATACCTAGCAATACGCGAACATAACAATCCCGACTCGGTTCCGGGTCGGTTTGTCAGGGTGCATGATAAATACTGAGAATACGAGACACTAATTTACCGACGTGCGAACTTAGAGCTACATTGGGTGACCGGACCAAATAAAAGTTCTTGAGCAAAGAGTATGGAACCAAGTTCTCTGGTCGTCCCGAACGAGAGAGAGAGAGACAGCGAGCGCAAAATGGTAAAGCAAGAGAATAGAACGAGTGCTTAGCTCCAGAAGGCCATGAGCCTGAAGCAGGATCTAGAGCGACACCAACAGCACAGCGACCACAGCTCCGACCACCATTCCCATCCACCTCCTCAGCGCCGCCCCCGTGGCTTCGCCGCCGCCGCCGCGGCGGCAGTCGGCGCTGTAGGTTCCGCCACCACTCCTCCAGCAGGTACCTCTGTGCTGCCCGGGACGGGAAGAAAAGAGCGAGAGAAGGAGAAGGAACGAACGAAGCTGCGTGAAAGGCACCGCCGTGCGATCACTAGCCGCATGCTTTCTGGACTCCGTCAACATGGTAACTTCCCTCTTCCGGCACGCGCCGACATGAACGATGTCCTTGCAGCCCTCGCCCGTGAGGCTGGTTGGACCGTCGATCCCGATGGCACGACCTACCGGCCATCTCCTACACCACCTCCTCCTCTTCCTCCTCCTCCTGCAGTTGCTGCCCCACCGAACCCTCTTTCTCAATTGGTACTTTTTTCCCCTTCTCGCTATTACCTGAATAACTTTTTGGTTGCATTATCATATTTGTTTCTGCCCCTTTAACTGGAAACTTGGGATTTTGATTGATGGTGATATTGGTAGGTAATAATCTGTTTTTTAGGAGAATTTCAATCTAATAAATTTTTTTTTGCTTTACCAGTCCCTTGTAATTTTGTGATGTAACTGCTATAAACTTTACGCGAGAAGTATAAGAGGAAGGGAAAATGCGCTTGTGTTTCTGAAACTTTTTTGCATTTGTGGCACATGTGATACACTAGTGAAGCTAGGGAGCTTATAGTATTGTTGATATAATTTTTATCGAAGTCAATAGTATAAAATCCATGGCTCTGCACTGACATAGAACTTCATGTCAAGAATTATTATTAGTCGACCAAGAAGGAATGACTATAGTTTTGATCAAACATGGCTGCACACAGTCATGCTGCTTGGTCGACTGTTCAATCAGGCAGTGTGGATGAATGCGGCTGTCCATGTGGACAGCCATTTCTACACTACCGGGTGCTTGCTAACACCCCTACTGGCCTAATTGGCACTTTTGTATTCTTGATTGATTCATCATTTTTAATACTTGAAACAAAAAAGGGTTGTAGTTGTTGAAAAAATGATAATCCTTGATTAGGGCATTATGAGTTTTTTCTGGGTGCTTCATCCTTTGGGAGAATGATTTTTAGTCCGTTTGCTTTGCCAGCATTTCTGGTTAATGTTGGTGGTTTTGAAGTTTTTTTTTCTTATCCTGAGAATAAATTAAATAATAAGATGATTAAAGACTAGTTATCCTTCTATGGTTGACATGGCCATATATGATGATCGTCATACTCATATAATGGGTTCTTGGATTGTTTTTATTTGAGAAAAACTAATTGAAAGGTTAGAGACATGCTGCAAGTTAATTGATCTTTTCAGAATCAACAAGCTTAATACATATCATTTGGAGGGCTCAATGTCATGTGTACTCCTGCTTCAAAAAAATTCCATGTTTGCTTGTTTACTTCTTATAAATTTGTTTGCAGGCACCATTCCTAGTACGTTCGATAGAGAGTTCCTTGTCTGTCACTTCTTTGAAGAATCGCACGAGCCAAGCACCTTCAGATTCTCAAGCATCTTTTCTCAGGATTGATGATGGATTGTCTCCATCTTCACTTGACTCAGTTGTAGTCACAGAAAGGGATATTAAGAATGATAAATTTACTAATTCCAGCCCCATCAACTCATCAGAATGTGTGGATGCTGACCAGGTAAGTCTAATCTGTTTGGTGTCTCTTTACATTCCAAAAATATAATTATTAATACTTTGTATAAGAATAATTAGAATCAAGGATTTCATTACTGCAATATGAGTGCATTTATATTGTTTATTGTATCTTAATGAATAATGAAAGAACCATCTTATGTAAAAAGATTAGAAATGTCTTGCCACACTTAAAATATTAAATTTGGTAATTTGCCTTTTGATCATTAAGTTTATAAAAAGATACTATGATTTTCAAAATAAGAGGGTGCATGGAATCATTTGTTTAGAATTGTTAGCCTTTTGATTATCTGTTGATCCTTTGTTTTTTTGAGCATTTTCATTTTGATTAAATAGTATACACATGCAAACCATATTCTCCCCCTTATATGTGAAATTGTTGCAGCTAATGCAGGGGGCTTTAGAGCAGGATGGTGATTTTGTCGGAACACCATATGTTCCCGTTTACATAACCCTTGCTGTAAGTTGATATGATTTTCTCTCATATCATTTTAATTTTAATTTAAATTGTAGAACTATAAAGCGTGTTTATCAACACGAAACTCATACACAATGCAACATAAATATACAAATAGTTCACACACTACGTCATAAACATAATATATATTTTTTAATTATTAATATAAAATTTGTAATCAAAATATATAATTTCATTATTTTCTTTTAAAAAGCACCACACTAGGAAGTATAATATCATTTGTATCACAAAAAAGCTTAAGTATTAATGAAGGGAACAAGTAACATTAGTTTACTTGCAATTATATTTTAATATTTCTAGAAATGAATTTAATTTTTGACAACAAAAACATTAACATTAATCATTTTAAATGAATTTGTCGATATAACATTTTATTGTTTATATGAATAGAAAAAGCCCAAAAAAGAGTATATAATCTTCAAAATAACCACACTAAATATAAATATATTGATGTTTCACTAATTGGATCTAACACAAATCATATTGTGATCATTATCACAACTAATACTAATATCTTGTTCAATGTCACATTTACCATCATTGAGAAAAAACACAATCTGTAACGTTGGCTAATTACCCCTAAAAAAATGCATAGTTTCATTAACTCTATGTATCGCGAGGATGTCCGACTGTTTTTACTCTAATTTTGTAAAAAAATATCAAACATGATTTTTTTTAGCGTCAAACAAGTGACCATTCAGGGCATCTAAAGGCATGTATGTATCCTATTAGTATCTAACATGAACTTGACTGGATTTTAAAAGTATCCAAGCTTCGTACTCTTAGACACATCTGTTTTCAAAATTTTAATAGTTTTGTAATTAGTTTTATCTAAACAATAATGTGATAATTGGTGCTCTTTATTTAAATATCCTATCAAAATTTAGTTGATTTGATTTTTGTGCAATTTTTAAGTATAGATCTCCTTCATCAAGTTTTGCATGTCTAGTCGTAAAGATGTGTGGATCCTTTAGGTGATTGAGTTGACTATGTGGATTGTGCATAAGATGCAAGAATTAATTGGCATGAGATTGAATCAATAAAATGACCTAAGAGATTGTTTGAATTGGAGTACCTGGTTCCACACAACAAAAACTCGATCGATCGCTTGAGGACTTCCTCATAGTAATGAGATGGTTGGTTCATCGACATAGATACCTTATTACTCGGCTTAGTAGGAGCTCAGTATGACTTGAATGAAGATTGAGACCTAACATGTTGAGAAGCCGAACAAGAATGAGGTAGGAGGAAGCCACATGGAGGACTAAAAGGGCATATGTCCTACAGTCATAGGAGAATGTCATTCACAAAGTGCAAGAACGTCCCTAGCCATAAAGTATTTAAGTTCTTGAGATGGAATAAGAATTAAATTATGATTCTTTCAAAAATCCTAGATAAGATCTACTAGCTTTGATATTCTTAGTAAAGAGAGATGTAAAAATAAATATGACTAATGTTTCTGAGAATGTGAAGGGCATTAGCCTTTATAGAGTCTTTGAATTATTGTAAACTACAAAAGGGGAATTCTTTCTTTTATTATCTTGATTGATCTTTTTCTTCTTTTCCTATCTTAAGTTATTTTTGAGAAGTAGAACATATGACAAGAGAAGTAAACCACTTATTTTCTGGCTCTATTGTTTTATATTAGTTCAATCCTTTTTTCTTTATTTTATTTTTTTAATTCTCTACAACATATGTAGATGCTATCATTTTTCAAGTACCTATTTCACTACTATTTTTTTTAGCTTAATTTTACTAAGCCCAATCAATCTCATAAAGCATCAAATCATTCTGACAGCTCCAATTGAACTAAACAACACTACTTAATAGTTAAGGTTTTTTTATAGTCAGCATAACTTGAGAAGTTATGTAAATGGAGGACTAAAAGGCACATGTCCCACGTTCACCAGAGGATGCCATTGACAAAGTGTAAGAACAACACTAGCTATAAACTATGTGAGATTCTGAGATGGAATAAGAGATACAATTGAAGCAATGGTTCATTCAAAAATCCTATATAAGATTTACTAGCCTTGGATCTTCTTAGCGAAGGGAGATTTTTTTTTCTCACTAACACGTGTGAAATAGATATGGCTAGTTTTACTAAAAACTTCTCAGGAGAGAGTCCTTTTGCAAAGGGGATTTGCCTATGCAGAATCTTTGAATACTTATAAACTAAAATAGTTGCATTCTTTTTCCTTCTCTTGCTATCTCAAGTCCTTTTGGGAAGTATAACATAAAATATGAGAACTTTTCCTTTAGGGGAAGTTCTTCAAGGCAACTTTGTATGATACATTTATGGATTGGATTTCTTTCTCTCTCTCCCTCTCTTTCCCTCCTTATCAAATTTTGGCATCCTCTCTGCAAATTACTTGTCCTCCTAATCCTCTAGACATCCCAAATCTGATGGAAATATTTTTCTGTGCTATTATTATATATTATTTCAATCCTGTTTTCTTTATTTTTTTGTTTTCAAATTCTCTACAACATATATAGATACTATAGTATTATTGTCAAGTATCATATTTTACTACTATTTTTTCTTTTTTCTTTTTTTAACTTAATTTCACTAAGCCCAACCAATCTCATAAAGCATCAAACTGTCCAGACAATCCAACTGAACTAGCAAGAGTACATGTAGATAGGGTTTTCATGTCACATAGCTTGAGAAGTTATGTAAATGTGAATCTAATTTAATCTTAATCATACCTTTGAAGTTTCAATATCACTACTATTCAATAATTTTTTTTTCCTTCTGTTCCAACTGCATTAATCGCACCTTTTACCATGTTTGAAGTACTAGCGTTGTTGGAAATTCATTTTTATTATTTTTTGCTTCTTTGTAGGCCAGCATAATCAACAGTTATTGCCAATTGGTTGATCCTGAAGCAGTTCGTCATGAATTGGAACAGTTAAAAGGGCTGCATATTGATGGAGTTGTGGTTGATTGTTGGTGGGGAATTGTGGAAGGTTGGAGTCCACACAAGTATCAGTGGTCTGGCTATAGAGATCTGTTTAATATAATCCGTGAGTTTAAGCTGAAATTACAGGTAATTTTTCTTTTAGGTTTCAGCCACTGTTATATGTCTTCTTGCAAGTTACTCTTCTCGCACGAGCTTGTAGAGGTTCATTAATTCTCTTGCACTTCAAATCAGCAATTAGTTTTTACTTGCTTAGAAGAGTTATATATTTCAATCAGCTCAGGATCATTATTATATTAGAATTAATTGTGGAGTGATCTAAGAATTTTTAATTATTATAAGTTTACATCCATATTTGGTATTGAATTCATATCCTATTGTATTGCTTTTGAAAATTCTTAGACATGATATTCAAAATTTTGTGGCTTGATGTATATTTTTTTTTACAAATATAGTTCTAATTAGTAAGACATCTACTGAAATCAGTAAAAAATTAGAACAATAAAGGAAATATTTAATATATAGAGACCATGGAATTAGTAGTACAAAGAATTTTAAGAATCTTGGATGATAATATAATTTCCAGTGTTCTGGATGATGAAAATAGAGAAGTTCCTCGGGAGTTTTGTTACAAGAAGATATCATGAAGGCTTGCATTGTAAGTTTTATAAAATTGTAATTATGTTGGTGATATTGTATGGAGCTAATTGTTGGGCTATAGAAAAGTTAGTGATATCCATGTTGAGTGTGACCGAAATAAAAAAATTAAAATATAAGTATGGAAAAACAGGAATGATGAATTATGAAATAATTTTATTAGATGAAAGTCTGTAATAACATCTATTTAAGATAAAATACTAGAAATAGGCTCGGGTGATTTGGATATATGTAATAAAGGATAGCGAATATACCAATTAGATGAGTTGATAAAATTACTATAACAGGATTAGAAATTAAAAGAGGTAGACCTGTATTCATGTAGATAGAAATTGTTCAAAATAGTTTGTAAAGAATAAGTTTAACTTTTAAGATAACACTCAACAGGAAAAATAACAAATGATGATACACTACATTGATCTCAAATAATTGGGATAAGGGTAATGATGATGAAGAAGAAGAAGTAGGAACCATTATGCTCCAGAAATGGCTTTTTGCTTCACTGAAAGTAATAGTGGTTTCTAATGAATGCTATTTGAGAGGGTAAACAAATCATTTATGTCATATGTGATATGCTCTAGATCAACATTTTATGCGTTTAGTAATCATGATGCATTGTTTTGTATGTGAGTTTGATGTTCTCAATCTTAAAACACGTTACTCTTAAGTTGTATTGGTCTTAATGTTTAACCAAACGATAGGAAAATAAAAAGAAATTTGATCCTTTTTTTTTTGCTTATCTTTTGTTACTCTGTATTTAAAGATAACATGTTGATTTAAACCATTTAGGTTACATGCGCATTTATTTTTTCCCACGAATCATGCATAGAAGTGGCTTTATGGAAACCACTGACTAATTTTTTCCTTGTTCGTGGAATTACATTTTTTATGAGTTCTGTAACGTTTACTTTTACACTTCTAAGGTTGTATTGGCATTTCATGAGAATGGTGGAAAAGAATCGGGTGATATGGTTATCTCTCTTCCCAAATGGATCTTGGAGATTGGGCAAGATAATCAAGATATATTTTTCACAGACCATGAAGGAAGGAGAAACACCGAATGTCTTTCTTGGGGTATTGATAAAGAGCGTGTCCTAAAAGGGAGAACTGGCATTGAGGTACTAGTTTTTGCTTCTTCAGTAGCTCTTTTCTTTCAGTCCCTTTCTCACCGATGTGTTTCATATTTCGTTCTTCTTCCATTCAGCTTTCTCCATTTTGAAATTCCATATCGCTTTTGTGTATATTTTTGGCAAAATCTCGGTTCTATACAATGGATTTCTAAGTAAAGTTGTATGATTCTATTTTTTTCCCACTTGCTCAATATGTTCAGGTCTATTTTGACTTCATGAGAAGCTTCCGGATGGAATTTGATGACTTATTTGAAGAGGGTATGATTTCTGCTATTGAAATTGGACTTGGCGCTTCCGGTGAGCTGAAATATCCTTCCCATTCAGAAAAGATAGGGTGGAGGTACCCTGGTATTGGAGAGTTTCAGGTATTTCATTAAATTGTTGAGTCATTCTTGAATTACCTTCGGTTTCCATAACGTAGGTTTTGATGGTATTTCACCGGTCTTTTTGCAATTGGTCTCATTTGTTATTTGGTCTAGTTTTGAACTATGTAAAACATCATCTACTTTTCTTAGTTAATCTGCCAACTCTGCTTGGGCATTACCGTATCATCTCCGAGCCAATTGCCATTCTTGTTAGGAGAGTGGAATACGAGTCCAAGTTGATTCCATCATATTAATATTATGGTTACCCATCATCTCAAAAGCTTAGCTAACGAGGAAGTGCTGCTACTAATATATTAAGAATTAAAAAATCCAATTTTCACTTCACATTCAATGAGGGATTTGTTTTATTCTCTTGTAGATCTCAAATAATTTTCCCCTGTATGAAAGCCTTCGACAATGGCTATCACTTTCGTTCAAATTACAGCTTTCAACGCCTTCTAGTGTCAATACCAAGAGTTCACTCAAGCACATGGAAACTTTGCTGAAATCTTCTTTTGAATCTTGCTTGATAGAAAAACCTATCATGAATCATAAGAGCCACAAACTAGATTTCACACTTGATCCCAGTGGACCATTGACTATGATGCCACTTGTTAGAATAGCGGAATAGCAGCTCTCGAGTATACTCATTGGTGATGGGCACCCATCAACTTAGAAATTTAAGCTAATGGATAAAGCACACTGCTAGTATGTTAAGAATTTATGTCTTATTTCACATCCAGTGAAGATTATTTTCCACTCTTATGTACATCTCAACAATTTTGATCTTCTTTATATGATTCCCTTCTCATTTAATTGCATTTTTTACAGTGCTATGACAAGTATATGCAGCAGAATCTGCGAAGAGCTGCTAGGGTACGAGGGCACTCTTTTTGGGCCAGGGGCCCTAATAATGCTGGCCATTATAACTCCAGGCCTCATGAAACTGGGTTCTTCTGTGATCGGGGTGATTATGACAGCTACTATGGACGATTTTTCCTTCATTGGTATTCACAGGTCCTTATTAACCATGCTGATCAAGTATTATCCCTTGCAAGCCTTGCTTTTGAAGGAACGCAGTTAGCTGTAAAGGTATGATAAGTTGCTTTAACTCTCACTATCTGAACTATCATAAAGTTCAGTCTGGTTAAGGTCATTTTATGGCGGCATTATGAGTTAATAGCATATCCCTGAATGGACTAAACGGGCATTATAATTCTTTTTTTATTTGGTATCTGAACTATGATGTGGGGATTTCCTTTACTGAATTCTGTGCAGATTCCTGCAATCTATTGGTGGTATAGGACTTCAAGCCATGCTGCAGAACTAACAGCAGGATATTATAATCCTACCAATCAGGATGGCTATTCTCCAGTTTTTGACTTGCTTAAGAAGCATTTTGTGACAATAAAGTTTGTCTTGGTCAGTCAAACACCAGGTTCTTTGAATGAGACCGATGAAGCCTGGTCTGACCCAGAAGGTCAGAGTTGGCAGGTGAAGTTACTAGATTTTTTCTTAGCATTTTATATGATTAGACCATTCAAGTTATGAAATTTTTGTCCTTGCCTGATTTTCTCCATAATTTATGCCAAAATTTGTAGGTCCTCAATTCAGCCTGGGACCGCAGATTGATTGTTGCTGGTCAGGGTAATTTCCAATGTCATGATAGAGATGCCTGCATTAGGGTCCTTGAAACTGCAAAACCAAGAAATGATCCTGATCGGCATCATCTTTCATTTTTCACTTACCAGACTGTCTCACCTGTCTTCATGCAAGGCGATTTATTCTTGTCAGACCTGGACAGCTTCATCAAATCCATGCATGGTAAGTATTGCATCATCACTGAAATATCTATCAGTTAGGTGAACTCCAAAGTCTTATAACCATATCTATATTTTATTTTCAAAATTTTCAGGGGACATTTTGTCTGTTGATGATGCAGTTTGAACATTCAATTTGTTCATTTTTCATACAAATGAAAAATATGAGTAGAGAGCACTTGTCATTGATAGGAAGGAACTTGGACCTCTTGTTTTCTATCTTTATATTACTTAAACTTGCAGTTTAACAGCCTCCTTGTTTGTATTGATTACAAGGATGCCCATTCAAGTTTTTTTGGTCTGAGCTCTTTCTATTATACAAGTCTAACCTTTGCTTCTGTCCTAGTTTAAATTCTGTGAGTGAATTCAAAGTCATTTATGAGGACTGAGGCAGAATCACATTTTTTATGCTTGAAGTCTTCTACATTCTCAAGACGTACCTGATTATTGATTCTTTTTAGTGTTAATTACTTGTATAACTTGAAAACACGGTGGGAGGTCAACATCTGAAATTTATGCCATAGCTAAAGAAAATGAATTAGTCCAAAATTAGTTGGAATAAATTAATGTGGATTGATCGTTTTGATTTGTTTTTTCAATACAAAATGTAGTATGATTTGTCCGCGCAATGCATCTTATACTACTGTTAGTATTTGAACCTAAGATCTTCAAGATTATACTGATAACTGGTATATATATAGGGTTGACAGATTGATCTCAGTGGACATTCATATATGAAAAAAAACTATATTTTGTATGATCTGTACATTCCCCATAATATTGAGGTATAATCAGAGTTTTTTTGTGTGTGTGAATATGATACAGTTATATAGAAGTTGAACAGAAAAGTGGGACAATAATTGTCTAGTTATCAATGTTTCTAACTAAGGCTTAAGGCTTTGTTTGGAACAGTTCTAGTACAAAATTTTGTAAAATTCTCAGTAAAAAATGACGGATTAAATGACAAATGAAAGACGATTCACCACTTGATAATTTAATTCGTTGGAGAATGGATGCTAATCATGCCATGATGAGCTGAAAGCCTTATTTGTAAGACATACCTGATCAATCTGAAACGAAGAAATAAAAGATTTTTATTTAATTTAGGAAGTATGAATTATATGATGTTTAAATAGAAGTATAAAATTTTATTAGGGATTACTTTTTTATGAAAAAACCTAATTGTCATGTAGTTTATGCTAAATGTTTTTTTTTTTCATTTTGATATAAACATGTTTTTTCAATCTAGGGGAAGCTTTAGCATAGCTTCAGAAATGAAACCTCTCAGTAACACCCTAATCTGCTGAGTGTTTTTGTTTGATTTAGGCTTCGTCTGAGATGACTTTTTTACTGCTCTTAAAGTAATTTTGTAGTACAAAAATTTTAATTTTTTACTATAAAATTACTTTAAGAAGCAGCAAGAAATTTGTCCCAAATGAAACCTTGGGTTGCTATTGGAATGTAAATTTCTCAACATAGATAGAGCATTGTGGGAAATCAAATTAGATGTTTTACTTTTATTTTGTTAAATCAGACTATATTGTGCTAGTAGTTTGCTTATAACTTTAGTAGTATGGCTTTTTAAAAGGAAAAGTTTGGAGAAAAAGAAGATATTGTTCAATCTTCATTAAAGAAGAAAAAATAATAATTACAAAAGCCAAGGATCTCTGCCTCCTGTATGCCGATCAAACCACCAATTCAAAAAGAGCGGTTTTGGAGGGATTTTTTTATGAAATTTAGGAGGGAAATTGAATGTAGGGTTTGTTTAGAGATTTTCTTTTGAATTTTATGCATTAAATAATTTATTTTCCTAGGGTTGGGGCATCTTGAATTTGATTGAAATTTGAGATATCTTAGGTTTATATTTTTGGGCTCTAGTGGCGTCTAGAAATTTGGGAGAGATTGATCATCCTTTCGAATTAAGGATCAACTGTATATTGCTATTTTCCATTTCTATTTCATCAAATAATACAAATTATCTATTGTTTTCTTGGTTTTGTGTGGATTGTTGTTCATAATTTTCACTATTTTCCGAAGATTAATAGAAAATACTTGAAATTTACAAGTGTTTCCTATCAGCATACCATAGATTGCTAGACTTGTAAATAATAGAGTTAGATATGAATGATCTTTCATGCCAACATTGAGATTTTTGCAGCTCAAAATTGATTGAAAATACACCATCTTGTTACCCTTATCAGTATATAAAGGTGTAGGCAAACACACATATCATGTTATTCTTATAGACAATAATATGGCTCGGAAGATTTTAGGAATATTGATGATTTTGATCAAATTATTTGATGGAGTTGTGAGAGTTTTGGAAGATATCAGACATGCAAGTTTTAAAGAAGAATTTCATTCTCTGTGCTATTTGAACACAAAAGGGTGCAAATTCACTGTTTAAAGTGAATTTTTAATGTATTTAAGGGTCTCATAGTTTTTAAAATTTCATTCACAAAAGATTAAGGAAGTCTACAAAAGAAGTCTTTATATGGACTAAAGTAATTTCAAAGGGAATGGTATAAGAAGTATGGTAATTTCATGATTATTCAACGGTTAAGAGAAGATCACTTGATATTTATGTGTACAACAAGTATTTTACAAATGGATCTTATGTACATGTTCTTAAAATATCACAAATCTAGAAAATAAAAGCTGATTTGAGTAAAACATTTGATATGGAAGATCTTTGTGTTACACTGAAGATTTAGGAATGGAGATGGCCAAAAATAGAAAGTTGAACGTATTTATTTCTAATATAAGGCTTAGTTTGGGTTGGCTTTTATATTGCTTCTTAAAACAATTTTTTAGTACAAAATTTTTTAATTTTTATACTAAAAAGTTATTTTAAAAAGCAATAAAAAAGCCATCCCAAATGAGACGTCAGTATGTTGAGAATTTGTTAGCAATATTTAGCTTGCATATTGCAAAGCCCATCACTTCTCTACTTAGTTGATAATCATTTTTACTTTACAACATTTTATTCTCTTTTTTCTTCAAAACAGGAGAAGAGTACTTTATTTTAGTGCAATTAGAAGCAACATTTTAATAACAAGATTAGCATCTTTTTAGAGAAGAATTCTACTTCTCTCTGACCTTTTTTAATTCGATGAGATCTTTCATACTAATTAATTGCAAGGATAGGATCTTACCTACTACAAATTATTAACTTGCCTTACAATCTTGACCAACTCCCATTAATCATGATATTTTTATCTCTACATTTATTTTAATATTTTAAAATAAATTCTAGTGCGTGATACTAATTTTATTTCTCCATAATTAATTTTATTACTCATTCAAAAGGAGTATTTAGGAACTTCCTTTACAACATTAAATATCATAATTAAAACAAAGTATATCATTTAGATCTGCTAAAAACTTCTTAAAAAACATAATCAAACTTTTTTAAGGAAACTCTGTTAATTTTACACCTCAACGATGGAAATTATTGATTTTATTTGTGGCATGTTAGATTGTTCCAGAATCTTCTGGAAACCAGAAGAAGACAAAGATGTAAATTTCACCTTTCTAGATTGACACAGTAAATTAGCTGGATTGAAACATACAGCCATTATTAATGAATTGAAGAAGACAAAAGAGGGTTAGCTGGAGCCTAATAAGAGCAAGCAAGAAGTTTCTGGGTGTTAAATCAATCCTTCTCAACAACTATTTAAGATATCACAAAGAAGACTTGCTACTGATTTTCTAACACAAATATATTTAAATTTGCAAGGCTTTGTTTATTGCTTGAAATTTTAATTTATTTGCAATTTTTTTTTTTTACATAAACAGCTACAGCAACAGCAACAATGTTCTTACGATTCAATATTTTGCCGGCCAAATCTGTCAATTAGGCGTTGTAGAACTGAACGTGCCATTTGGTTTTGGACCTTTTGGTTGTTTGAAATTAGAAAATGTTTTAAAAATAATAATAAAATTTCTTTGGCTGATTATTAGGTTCAGTAAAATAATTGGAGTTTCGTTTGGAATAATTTTATTATTGCTTCTTAAAATAATTTTTTAGTATCAAAATTATAATTTTGTACTAACAAAAACTATTTGAAGAAACAGTAAGAAAACCATTCCAAACAAAGCCTAAATGAAATCAACTTTGTTTTTTGGGATAGTGATTTGCTTGACCAAATTGTTATCATCAAATCAGCAGAAAATTAAAGTTTCATTAGGGATAATTTTATATCACTATTTTTTTCTATTTTTAAGGAATTTTTTTATTAAAAAGCAATTTTATAAAGCAATAAAAAAATTATCTTGCCTAAATAATAGAACATAAATTTGATTTAAACATTAATAGATTGTGGAATTCTGACAAAACCTCTAAAATTTTATCAACTCTGCAATCCAAAATTTTGGAAAAAAAAAATCGAAATTCATAGCCCATTGGGATTCTTGTGAATGCTATGATTATGAATGACTGATTCATTCCTCCTAATGGTGAGAAATTCCTAATAAATTCTAGTGGACAAATTTAGAGTCTCCATTGTCAAATGAAAAGCTCCAACTCACAACCAGAAACAAATAACAAAGTAGAAAAGAAGAAAGGATGAGAACCTGACATCTGGTGGTCAAAAAGGGCAGGAAGAATGAACCAGTTTTGCAGTCACTTTACATGAAAATGACGAGGAGTTTATCAGAAACCAAATTCGTCAACAATCTCCAACTCTTCCGTTTACACTGAAGCTAGTTTGTTTTCCTGTGGTGGAAAGATACCTTCCATAAGGTTAAGATTTAGGCTTCGTTTGGGACGGCTATCTTCCTGCTTCTTAAAGCGGCTTTCTAGTACAAAAATTTTAAATTTTGTACTAAAAAGCTGTTTTAAGAAGTAAGAAGAAAGCCTTCCCAAATAAAGCCTTAGTTTCTTACTGCTTCTTAACGTAGTTTTTTAGTAAAAAAAAATTAAATTTTTTATTAGAAAGCTGCTTTAAAAAGCAAAAAAAAGTCTTTAAACCTAAAGATAAATAAAGAAGTGCTTTAGATTTCCCTCATACCAGTCAAATAATCAAAACCCATAGGAAAAATTTTGATTCAGAGCACTTCTAGCAAATTTTGATGAGAAGAGGCTTAACAAGCAAATTATTTTATTCTACTCCATTAATTACGAAGTGTGAATCAGTAAGAATCTAGCAATGAATGAACAGAAGTAGGGACTGTTTTATTAATCATGACTAAAATAATCACTAGCAATCCTAGTCAAAGAAATATGCGAAGAAAATATCCAAAATAGGTATTGTAAGGCATAATAAAATAAAACCAGTATGACCAGGAGGCCTCCCCAGACTAACAGCTGCTAATGGTTAGGCTACCGTTTACCTTCCTCTTTTGAGCAGTGAATTCTCTCCACTTGCCTCTTAAGCACTTAAACAAAATTGCTAGGATTAATAAAAGCAACTGCAAACGACAAAAGGTATGAATGATTAAAAAGAAGTTGAAGCAAAAAAAGCCATCTGTGAAAAGCATGGACATCACAGTTTCTTAAAGCTGTCATCAAATCATTTTTAAACAAAAAAAGCCAAACGCTGAAGGAAGAAACATTTCAAATCTTGGCTCAAAAGCAGTATTATATACCGCTTTTTGAATTTTACTTAATATATATATCGAAGTGGGGAAGGGGGCTTCTCACATTGGAGACACATGTCTGCCTAAAAAGTACATAAAGCATACTTTATACCAACAATTAGAGCTGTGGAA
The DNA here is from genome assembly GCF_001605985.2 of Dendrobium catenatum. Lineage (NCBI taxonomy): Eukaryota > Viridiplantae > Streptophyta > Magnoliopsida > Asparagales > Orchidaceae > Dendrobium > Dendrobium catenatum. The sequence goes on along the minus strand of NW_021319251.1, from coordinate 529,226 downwards.
CAATGAGAAATGAAAAAGAATAGAAAATTCAACTCATCTTGATCTGTTCGTTGAGAGTTTAGACTATCAATTAAGAGGTTTTGAATTTGAGGCTTTGTGTATGCGATGTGTGTGTGAGTCAGACTTAATTGGCCTAAATGTCCCAAAAAAAAAAGGAATAGGACCAGATTCCAAAATTAACCACAAAGTAGCATAATAATTAGTCAGTTGCTGAATAACATACACTAAATCAAAATATCATCCTAGAAACATAAATAATATAAGTATATAACTTTGCTAGAAAAGATCTGTCTTTGTGGGTGTTTAATTCAGTAGTTCCACCTATGTTCAAGAAAGAAAGAAACCTAGGTGGAGAAGAAGAATGCAAATATCGGTTGATTTATCACTGAAAAAAATTGTGTTAGAATATCCTAATATTAGCATGATGAATTTAAAAACAGTTAGATTTTCTTTGATACTAGATTTATATATATAATTGATGCTGCACCAATCTTCAAATAAATTTAATAATATTCAAATCCATACTAATATTATTTGCATCAAAATATCTTAACACAATTTTATCTTATTATAGCATCATACATTTAGTATTTTTCATGAGAAATGATCATATCACCATCAAAATTAATTAAAAAAACAAATTTTGTATCATTTTCAAAATGTTTGATGCCAAATGGTCTAAGTAGAGTAACATTTAAGGATTTGTACAGTACTTTTATCCATTATAATATAAAAAATAAATAGCAAACCATTTGAGATATTTTAAATCGCTCCAACAAGAGATAAACCAAATGACGCAAATGAATTACCACTAGTTAAATTATAAACAAAAGCGTATTCGTAAATAACCAGCTGGTCAACAGATGAAAAATTGTCAATTCATTATCATATACTTAAATTTTAGACAGATTTCAAGCATGTCTACATAAACATACTTTTAAATACTTTCATTCAATATAATTTTAGATTCAGTGTATTGGCAACAAGAAAAAGAAATTAGACGATTAATATTAATTCGCCATATAGAAAACATCTTCAGAAATTTAAAAAATCCTCACGACAGAGAACCCAAAGAACACCAAGTGAAAAAGGAACAATTAAATCATTAGATGCCTAAAAACAGCTTGATCAACTTGCAATACCAGCTAAAAATCACGAGAGTCCCACATTATCCATACCCAATTTCAAATGATAAACAATCTACCACAAGTAGAAGAAAACCTAGACATTTAAAGAACAAAATGATGCTGATTCCTTCGAAACAAAACCTTTCAACTCAGTTACCAAGTATAAACGAAATTAATCCATCAAACTCAAAATTAAAAGAAATGAAGAAATTGCAGTCTTATTAACAGTTGCAGAAATCCAAAATCAAATCCTCCCAGAAAACAAATCGCGATTACCAGATCTGAAGCCCCAAATTCGTCGCTCACCTCCTCCGATTCAGTTGATGCAAGGCAGGATCCCGCCCCGATCCCGACCTGCACCAAGCGAATCAGCGGCGGCGGCAACATTAAAAACAGAAACCCTCCAACTCGCCGAAAATCTCTCTGTATCTCTCCCCTCTCCATTGCAGAAATAACTGAGCACGTTATCTGCGCTGAGTGGCCGATCTATATATATGAGAGCGAAATGGACTCTGACGTGGACACTCGTAATTTTTTATTATTTTTAAAAATTTTATAATAAAAGTTAATACGCCGTGGACAGCAGGAACTGTGCTACTTATAAAATTATCATTTTTTTATATGTTACTCAAATAAAAATAATTAGAAAGACAACAATTTCATAAAATACAAATTGGATTAGAAAATTATGGTTTTTATATACATCATATTTATATATTAAATATTTAAATTTATTTATATAATATTAATATTTACATATTTAAAATAATTTTAAAATCTTAATTTTTAAAATAAATTATAGATATATTTATGTAATTAAAATACTAAAATTATATATAAATAAATATAAATTTAGATGTAAATATTTAAATATATAAGATTATTGGTAGTATAGCTTGTATATAAAAAAAGAGACCAAATAATTTGGGTGGCCAAATTACATATTGCACATAGCCCATCTTTTTTTTAAAATATTTCTTTGGCTAATTTATGAATTAAGTGAAATTATTAATTAGATTGAATAATTGGAATCACTATCATAATAAAATAATTTATATTTTTAAATTAAGAACTTTTTTTTTTATTTTAATTAGTTGGTGTTTTTTTAATTCAAAATATTTATCAAGTGAGGGAGTTTTGAGAGAATGTTCTAAAGATGTGGGATTATATAGCTAAAAAAGGAGAATTTTTTTTTTCTTTCTTCAAAACAAAGGTTAAAGCTGAACATTTTAGGCTTAAAAAAAGTAAAAATAAAAAATAGAAACTTTTGGCAATGTGAAGAAGGCATAAATGTGCATATTCGAACAAACTACTAGTTGTTCCTTTCCCACTAAAAATATATATATTAATATTCAATTTATGCAGTTAAACCTTATATAATTTAAATATAAAAATTTATTTTCTATTATATATGTGGTATAAAAGTTACCAATATTTATTCTTCGGTTATATAAAAATGATTTTAATTTAATAGTCCAAATTGATCACGTAGATCGAACTATGTAGTTGACTAGGCTTCATTTGAGCGCCTGTTTTTGCTGCTTTCTAAAACGGTTTTTGTTTACAAAAAATTCTAATTCACAGAAATTTTTGTAACTGAAAAAGCAATGTTTTAGAAAATCACAAAAAGCAGTCTCAAACGAAGTCTGGGACGACTTTCTTAATTGATTTCGTTAAACAACTCTTTTGAATACAAATATTAATAAACTTTTTTTTACTAAGAAAATCACTTGTAAGAAGTAATGAGAATAGTTGCCTCACAAAGTCTAAATGACACATTAAGATACTCCGTGATTAAAATTATCATAATATATAATCTAGAGACTATTTTAAATTTATCTTTATATCGACAAATTATTCATTATTTAGTTATAATCATATCATATTTTGTTATATACAAACATAGATAATTTTTCATTATCATTCATATCTTCCTAATTTTGTATCATATACTATTTTGCTACTGCAAATTTTCAATTTTGCAACTTTACAGTCTCATAATACAGTGACTTGTAAGGTAATGTTCAACGGTACAAACTGTTTTCTTTACTGTTTCAAATAATGTGTCTACAAATAAATATATGAAGAGATTCTTCTTAAGAAAAACTCCAAAAGCTAACAACAATTCAATTCTTCCAAGAGAAAAGTGCTCTCCCACACTATTGTAAAGAAATTCTTTACTGTTTTAAAACTTCACTAATTCGGCCCAATAAATACACAACACATAAATAGATGTGCTCATCACATAATATAGATTTATAACTGTTAATTGATCAATAGGGAGTGTCAACTAATTTGGACAGACCCGAACTCGACTCGAAAATTTCGGGTTCGGGTTCAGGGATTTCAACCCGTTTTTGTAAAATCGGTCAGGTTGTCGGGTAGATCCCGGAACGCGAGAAATACCACTGATTTGACCCCAAAATTCCGTCTCTACCTCTTTGTCGCGTCCGTCTGACTAACCGCGTCCGCAATTCGCCTGGCTCAGCACCTGTCGCGTCGCTTCCGTCGAATTCGATTTGTCCCTAAAATCGCATATGTCATTGCCGTGCTTAAACTGCAGAGAATCGCGACAAGCCCGACAAGGGGCTGCGCCGCTGTGACTTGCGACGCTGTCGAGCCTGCAGCTGCAGCGGCTGAGACCAGCGCAACCCGGCACCGATGTTGCGGCTGCTTGTGCGCTCGTTGCCTGTAGCCAGACACGTGGTAACGACGCCACAGTGTGCCTGTGCCGAATGGACGGAGCAGCGTGGTTTGCACCGCAAGGTGTCACTGCTGTGGCGTCGAAACTACCATTTGTTGTGTCAGCGGTCGGCCGAGTCGTGTTCGAAAATTGACTCGTTTGCAAAAACGGGTCAGTTCGGTTACCCAAATAGTGTCCGTGTTCGATCCCAGACCCGACCCGTGACCCGAAATTGACACCCCAATTGTTAGGTCTCTCCTCTCACATAATAAAATAGAAGAAAGATCTCTTTCCCCCTCTCCATAAAAAAAAATTAGAGTGGGGGAAGTTTATAAGTAATTGATGGTGTTGCCTTGAATTTGACTCTATCTTTTCCCCAAGAAAAAAAAAAAGTTAATACTGACAACAAAATGGAGACAAAAAGAAGATAGTCGCTAAAAATATTTTTTAACTATCAGAAGTAACTAAAGCGAAGGAGGGAATTTTGATATTAGCTACGGAAAAGAAAAAAAATGGCTTATAATTTTGTTCCTATTTATTCATATTCTAGATCGTCATACACTTCGCAGATATATCAGAAGTCCAATGAGGGAATGCCCCCTGACGGGATTCTAAGAATATTTTTAGAATTCAAATTAATAAATAAAAGGATGAATTTTTTTTACTATTTCTCTTTGTATTTGGTTCAACGTTCCTTAACAATAAAACATCTACACAATGTGTTTAATTATGCGTGGAACAATTGTCTAAAGACCATAGTATTTTAAAACTTTTAGAGGGAACAATTGCCTAATAACTGTTGTAATAAAGACTAAAAAATAAATGGAGAACAAATTATCTAAATAATCATATAATAAAGATTTTTTTTTTTTTTTGGGTGGGGAATTTGACCCCCTAAACTTAAGGAAGATCCACCCAAGTCTCTGATTAAGTTTAGTTGGCTCCAAATGATTAATGTCCAAGTAGGAATAAGTGTCTATTTGGGCTAGCCTTCTTCTTATCTTTCTTTGTCAAACCGCAATCACAATTTTATTTTTATACTGTTTTCTAGTTGCATTTTAAACATTTTTGTACAATTTACAACAGCTTTTAAAAAAATTAAATTTTTTCACAAAATCTATGCAATCAGCTTTACAAAAAGTTACAACAAAATCTCAAACAGATCCTAAGAATCTGTTTGATTAAAGTTTTAAGACTCAAATAAGTGATATATGTTAATAATATAATATTATACAACAGACCTTAAAGAGGACCAGCAAACAGTTACAAGCATTATCCTATAATAATATAATACTATATAATATTATATATTTTAATAACCCAACTATAAACTTCCAGAACAATATTAAATCAAAGAATCTTGATTTTATTAAACATAATCTTCATTACAGGACCAGCAAACAGTTATAACTATACCACACAAACAATGAAAATAAAAGAAATAAAGGTCACATAGAAAGATCACAAAGAAAGAAACAGCTGAGGCATATACATCAAATCATGAAGAATTACAGAGTCAAAACTCCAATGCTTCAAACTGCAAGAACAATGATCACTATAAGCAGAATAACCCCAAAAATCACCAAGAGCAAACAGATCTGCAAGAAACAAAATCAAAGTAAGAAAAATGATTTTGAAAAGGTAGACATTTTGATCAGGAAAGCTGAAATACCAGCGATGACTTCGATTTTTGAGTTTTTGATGCTCTCAAAAGTTGAGTTTTTCCTTGTGCAGTTGATACGAGGGAGTTCTCGATATGGGAATCGATATCATCTTCAAAAAAAGGGCAAAGAAGATATTAAAAACAAGGGAAGGTAGGATTTAGGGCATCTCCAACCGAACTCCAAACACATGAATGGCGTCGCTCGCGAGCTCCAGCTGAACGGCAAAACTTCCGGTATTTGGTTGCGGGTGAACAGTGTGACGCCAATATTGGTGTTGCATGGTGTCACACTGTTCACCTGCGTTATTTTTTTGTCTCTACCGGATTTGCTGAAGAAACGCGCCAAAGAGGAGAAAGGCGGTTACCTTCTGCGAATGGCGTAAAATGGAGTTTGATTGGAGATGAATCATGACATTTTTTAGTTTTACTGTATTTTGGAGTGAAAAATGAGATTTTCGATTGGAGATGCCCTTATAAAAACTAGGGTCATGTATGCATTAGATTTCATTTATCTTACCGATCATAACTTCTTGATCATGAACCAAAACAGCAAGATCTTTGAATATATCATTCACCTCACCAATTTGCTGTTGAATCTCATGTATTCCTTGTTCTCTTTCATCAATGATGGCCTCATTGAAAACAATCTCATTGTCAATGAGTATCAGTTCTTGTCTGAAGAAACAAGTAGAAAGAACCAATAAAATACAATATCCATAGAAAGTAATACAAACTCCTATAGAAAGTGATATAAAATATACCCAAAACATGTTATGGTGGAACATTTTGCCATATATAAAGGAATGGCGAGAGCTATATCCATAGAAAGACATGAACGGCATATCATCTAGCTTTGAAGTATCAGCAAAACAATTTCATAAATAGGTGCATTTAAGTTGTATGGAATACATACATAAATGGTTAATTTCTCTTGCAAGAAGCTCAGATACTTCTGAAATTAGACGAGCCCGCTAAATATGCCACTTTTAGAAAAGGATATTGTGAAATAGAAGGAAAATTTATGCCAAATAGGTTTGAAAATTAAGAAGATATAGTATTTGCGGTGCTGGCTTTTTTAAGTCTTCAAGAGATCCATGGAAAGGGGATCCAATCTCTCCTACTAATCTGTTCATTCTTGCTTCGGCATTTCTGTATGTTATTGCCTTTGTAGACGTGCAAGTTTTGTACAAAATTGAGTTAACAACTCTTGTAGCACTCATGGCTAATAAATAAATCATCAGCAAGGAAGGTGCATAAGTTTCCCCCAAATAATTGGGGTAAGGTTAATATCATTAGAGTTGTCAAAAAAGCTCTTTATTGGGTCAAACTCAAGTGTCAAACAACTTAAGTTTGACCCAATAAAAAGTTCGAGTCTGACTTGTTCATTAAAGAATTGATCAAACTTGAACAGAACTATTGAGCTTGTTTTGTTAAGTAACCAAATACAAATAAAGCCTGTTTGAACGAGTACATCTCATTAATTGCTCAAACAAAAATAATGAACAAAATGATATAGATTAAGCTCACTTAAGCTTAGGTCATCTACTTACGATGATGATATTAATCATTTGAGTCAAAGTTAGATTTCAGGACAACATGTTGTGGCTTCTAAGTACTTTTATATAAAAGAAGAAAGGATCAAAATAATCTCTCGACTCTTTATGAGAGATCAAAATAGTCCACAATAATATTAACAAATCATTTTGGCCCCTCAACTCTCTATAGATGAATCAAAATAGTTCCACACCATGAGACTATTTTGATTCCTTTTAAAAGACTTGAAAGATCAAAGTAGTCCTTTAATATAGTTGGGAACCATTTTGATCTTTCATAAAGAATCAATGGACCATTTTCATCATTTTTTCTGATATAAAATTATCAGCTTATTACATATTGAAAAATCTGCGCATGAATTGAAGAACAGATAAAAATACTGCTAGCGTAGAAGTTCTAAAGGAAATGATAATAAGATAAATGCAACTTCAAAAGGAATTTTTACGTAGAATATTGCTACCTTCTCGCCTCCGTAAGCATTGAACGCTGATCAGGTGTTTTCTCAATTCCATCATGGACCTCACTTGCACTATAGCTGTATGTCAAATATGACAAGAAAAACAGAAAAATAAGATAGTCACTCGGGTAGCATTTAGAAATCATGAAATGCATTTAAATTTAGTGACACGGTAGGTCAACTGGCGTAGTTAGGAATTAGTCTGTCCAAATAATTTAAACACCAATATTGGTTTTAAATTGACTTCATAGCTCGCATCAAAGAACAAGTCAATAATAATATCAAGGAAATGCCTGGCATTGTATCAAAAGAGCAAAACTTTCGGCTATGCTTCTTTTCTGTGAACTTGTCAACCACTAGTCACGCAATTAATACATGGAATCTAAGTGGTCAAATTCTTAACTAATTCTGCAGGACAATTAATTTGTGCCGTGCAAGTAAAAGAAGATGATCATAAAGATTGTGTCGTACAAGTAAAATAAGATAATCATAAAGAGAAGCATCCACAAGAACACATCAAATTAAAAATAAATGAAAGACTTTAGCTCCCATACCAATCAAAAATTATATTTTTTTGCATAATTGATGCTAAAATATGTTAGGAAATACTGGAGAAATCCAAGTAATCACTAATAAGATTGGATGGAAAAATTCGGCAAAAACAACACCTTTTGATTTAAGGAAATCAAATAAACGAAGAAATAAACAAGATACAATTTATCCTCAATTCGAGAGGAGGATCTTCTCTCCCAATCCCTAGAAGAAATCTAGGGCCCAAGACTCCAAGACAATAACTCTCAAAAACAGCCACCAAAACATGCATAACCTAACCCTAAAAAACTCTTGCTATTTAATCCCTAATTCCCTAATTTCAAACTCCGGATTCAAACTTTTCCCTCCCACTCCTAGCCGCCCCCCACTTCTTCCCTAATTGGCTTTTCCTAGTGGCCCCACTAGGCTTGGGCGGCACCCCAAAGGGGGCAATTTGTTTGCCTCCTGTAATATAGAACCCACTTGGGCCGGTTGGCCAGTTCAGGGAGAACCGGCCTAACAAAATAACAAGCAGAATGTCATGAAAGTAACTTGTGCATTTAATTTTAACATTAAAGAGTTTTATGCACCGAATGCTACCAAATCATTCAACAAGCATTATAACCCCCAAATCAAGAACATCATTAATACCTTGACGGAAGAGTTGTTTGGAGAACAAAGGGTGCATATGCAGTTTCTCTCTCAACTGCAAGTCTTTGTGCCTTTTGAAACTCCTTGAGAACTGCTTGGAAATCCTTTGCAAGCTTAGCATCAGCAATTTTCTTGCTAGCCTACAAATAAATTATCAAATTATGTATACAATAAAATAAGTTAATCTCAAATATCATAAGAGAGAAAGAGTGCAGTATGTTAGCATATTCTGAACAAAAATGAATTTTAAGAAAACGTGGGAATAGAAAGTGGACTCACACTGACTGGAGTGTGATGATCTGTTTCACTAGCTTGCTTAAGTTTAGCTGAAGTATCTTTCACAAGCTGCCCAATGTGTAGTCTTGTTTTGTGCCTGTCATCAAGATAAAATTTAAAAATATCCATTGATTGCAATAGATTTGTTTAAAAACAACAACAAGATCAAGCCTTTATCCCACTATAAGCAGTTGGCTGATTTGTTTAACATTAAAAAAAAAAAAGAAAATAACAAGCAGATTTGTTAATAATGACTTGGCATTAATTAAAGGGGCTTTTCTGGCTCAAATGAAATTGTAAACCTAGAGGGATCACATTTTTATGCCAAATCTCTAACAAAGAACGAATATGATAAACATACCAAATTGCTTTAAAGAGATCAATTAGTAGAAGGCACCCAAATTTACATAATTTAAATTAAAAAAATAGTATTTATCTATTTGATTTACCATAAAGAAGCCACACATATGTACAAACAAAAGGGACTTTAGAAAACACTCTCCTTCAAACCTTCTTCAAGTCAATATCACGAAAAAAAAAAAAGAAGCCTCAAATCTCTCTAGATAAATAAATGAGAAAATAATTCAAGAGAGATGATAAAAAACAAAAGACTAAGCAAATACCATAAATTTTTCACTACAAAATTTTCTCAATATAGTTACCATCCCACATCTCTATAGATACGGAGCAAAACTTTTGGCCCAACAGGCTTTCGGATTGCCAAGATGCCAATTCACAAACACGCAAAAGAATTGCTTCCTTCCTCTTTTCTTTCTCTCTATTTTATTTATTTTGTTTTAACAAGTAATTCTTTGTTTCTCTCCCTTAAAGAATTACTCTAAAACCAACAAAATCCATCCAACCAAATTTCCCTTTAACGCACTCAATGGCAGAGCCCAGACACTAGCCTACAAACATCCCAAGTACACATAACAATGTACAATTTGCATGTCATAAGACTCCTATTTATAAGAGTTTTCAGGAGGACAATTTCAAATCCTTTTGGTTAAGGATTTATCCAAAATAATAAATTATCCCAATAAATTTTCAAATAAGTTTTATCCTAAAAAATAATATTCTGTTTTATTCTTAAAAAACCTCCTATTTTAGATTTGTGCATTAAAATAAATAATTTAGTCAAATTCCTAACAATCACTTCCTTGACTGAATTATGTGACAATAAATATGGATCTCTTCTATGACTTTTCTCCAAGCTGAGCACCCTAAGCTCTTAAAGCCCCAAAGGACTGAGCACAACATATCCTCAATAAGCCAAATGATGTTTGAACATAACACCTGTGATATTTCTTTCATGAACATTTGTTGCACAACAAGATGGTGTTAAGGAAGGTCAAGCTATTGTGCTTAGTCCTACAATAGATATGTTAAAAATATATTGGGGTGAAAATACTAAGTGGTTGGCCCTCATCTATAGGCTTAGGCTTTTAGATTGAAAGAGTTTTCTCATTAGAATATCAGACTTACCATTAATTATCCTTTGATTTGCACTCCCTAATAAATATCAACAAAATCAAATGGTCAATTAGGATCATGTAGTGGGTCTTAGTACCCTCTATCATGGATTAGGAAAGCTTAAGATCAGGTGACTCCTACAGAGGCTCTATGTTGTTGAGTAAACTCTTGGCATATGATACTTAAGGGAATTTAAAAAAATATATATTTGAGGGTAAGTAATGGCCAGTATGAAGATCTCTTACATGACAAGGAGATTATTAAAAAATGTGAGAAAATTGAGTTTAATCTCACGTCAAATAGGTGAAAAAGATGTTGGCATAGAAATATCTAGTTGGCCCTCACCTAGGGGCTTAAACTTTTGGGTTAAAAATAGATATAACTGCCATTTTATCAAGCACAAATCTTGTCCCTATTTGCTCTACACTCCTTAAATATATATCCAAATGATCAAAAAATTGCATGTACTAGGCCGACTCTGAGTTTTTATAACCCCAAAGTGATTGCATCTTTGTTCTGAGTATTGTAATGATATGATCTCACACTAATATAGACTACACAACCATATGATCTCCAATATTATCATCCTTAACCTATGCCCTCCTTTATTCCAGAGCCTGACATGCAATTAAGAAGCTAACATTTTTTTGCTTCTGCAAATCATGATTCCATAATATATACAATAAAACACCACTCAAGTTTACAGCCTCCAACACGAAGTCCACCAACTCTCTTCGTGCAGTCAACAAACCTTTGTAAACTTAAGTATTTCAACATTTGGATGAAATATGCATCCTGAATTACTAAGAGTACTCAAATATACAAGTTTCTTCTTAAAATTGGTATAGAATTGACTCTCTTCAATGTCCTAATCACACACTCACGCATCATAACCTTCAAATTGCCAAAACCAGCTATCTTAAATATTTCATTATTTCTCATATAAACATAACCACTATAGTGTGGTTATAAGTAGAAAATCACTCCTAGGGATACACGATATTCATAAGATGAATTAAGACTTTATTGGTCATTATATCTATCTTCAAAAATCACCAAAAGACATCACTTTATGTCCATTGGACCAATCAGCAATAAGATTAGCATATGTTGGCTAAGCATCTTTGTTGTTTCCATAACACGCTACCCCTTTCACTTCAAATAATGTTAGTCTCACTTAATACGCCCTTTCTTCTTATAAAAATAGCAAGATACATTCTCATATTTGACACAAGACTTGTGCCATAATGAAAGTTAGACCCCATCTCAAAAAATTTCAGAATCAATAATCTCCTACTCATGCCTTCATCCCTGCCACACTTAAACTTAACAGTAATTTCTTGAAAAGGTGGATTATTAACATCTTATAGGCTAATTATAGATCTTCTAAATAACAAAGTGTAAAAAAAAAAAGAATTAATAAAAGAGATAAGAAAATATCACTTGCTCGTCAACATAAATTATACTATAAATATTTCCCAAATCTCAAAAATAGAACTAAAGTAGTTAATATGTGATTTAATAAGTGTACAGTCTGACTCACAAAGCATTACCTTCTCTACCTTTGATATAGTTTGTTAAAAAATTTTTTAATCATATAGATCAACTTGAGATTGAACCCCTTTGTTGTTGTTTCCTAAAAAATTTTTTATAAAAGTTTATTCATAAAATAAAATTGGGTTGTCAAGAAAGCTTTTTCATCTCTATTTTATCCTGTGTGCTCGTAAATGTAATCTCAAGCATATTTGAATGTCCCATGAGTGCCTTTAGAATCCAATACATATTGGTTCTCCAAAGCTCAAAGTTATTTGAACTATCAAATATTTTTATCATAAACTTCATGGATATCATATTCCACGTTGGGTTCTAATATCACTAAAAGCCAAAGCCTAGCTAATTTGCATCACACACATACCCATGCATGGTTTGTATATATTAGAAGCCCGTTTATAAGGTTTTAAGAAAGCTACTTTCAAATCCAATGCAGTTCAGATTTTAAATTAGATTTATCCAAAACAATTAATTATCCTAACCAATTTTTAAACTAGACTTCATCCATAAAACAAATAATTTGTTATTATTCTAACAAAAATCATATTATCTGTGAATATGCTAACAAAATATTGAGTCAAAATCCCTAACGGAAAAAAATACATGCGCCATGCAAATTCTCTAATTAAATGTCGTATTCCTATGATTAGTATCACTTGGAATTTTAAGTTGGGTTAAAGATAATTGGTCTGTTGCTTCACAATAATGATTAACCCCATTTTCCATATAGTTAGATCATCAGGGTAAGGTCTAAAGGAGAATGAGATAGCAAATAGATGAATCTTCCCGATCAAACGAAATTTCTTATAAAATCCTTTCCAATAATCTGGCAACGGAAAAACAATGAAGCTTAAACCAAAAACAAAACCTATCAAAGAATAAAACACAATTTATAGCAGCCAATTTCTAAACTTCACTCCCGCAATGAATCAAACACAAAGAAACAGACAAGCAAGAACATTAAACTGGAAGAAAAAAATAATAAATAAATAAATAACCAAAAAAAAAAAACAGAAAACACATATCCTTACAGCCGTTCTCGGAGCTCAAGGGTATCCTTGGGCGTTCCCAGAGTGTTGACAAGTCGCTGGAAAGTGGAGACAGCCGTATTGATCTGGAAGACGCCGGCAGCCACCGCCTGCGTGGGCTCTTGCATTGTGTTCGCCGCCGCGTCTCTCCTCCACAGAATCGGCCCGCCCGATTCAACATCCTGGAAGCTCATCCCTTCCGGCAGAGTTTGAACCTTGAGGTAACAGGGTTAGAGACAATTCTAGCCCTAGGGATCGGGAAGATTAGAAAGAGGAAAAACCTCAAAAATTAGAAACCCGAGGGGAGGAGCCAGATCAACAAGGCAACCATTAAAGGCACTAATGCAACGCCTAAATGGGTTTAAGTGGACCCAATTTCAAAATTTGTTTTAAATTATTTTTTATTAACTTCCAATTAAGATTATTTAATTTAAATTAATAAAATTTTCATATTTAAATCATGGTCTTGAGGCATTGACCAACTTTAATCAAATTTATATGCTGGAAATATATATATATATATGAACATTATTGAAAAAATGCGGACAAATATTTTATAGATAAGGATAAATTATTTTGTGCGGACACCGGCTATAGAGAATCGTGTGGATTTGATACGCTTTTACTATTCTTTAGCTTTGTTGTTGCAAATACTCAGTAAAAGCATATAAAATATTCAATTATTCAGTAAATATTATAAATATTTACTGCCCTTTTGTAAAAGGGCAGTAAAATGACAGCAATAACGATAAACAAGATAAATTTGCTTTAGGATGACTATGGTTTACAGGATAAATTTGCTTTCGGAGATAGTGGTTAGATAACGATAAACAATGAAGCCGGTTGTTGGTGCTTGGACGACAAAGAATGTCAATAGGCAAACGAAGTTGCGGCAATCTTCAAATCCTGGTATTGTCTCCATCAAAAGCCAACTTTTAATTTGAAATGAAGATCTATTTATAGATTTTTTATTAGTTATTTTGATTATTCATCCAAATAGTCGAAAGTATCCTCTATGAATATAAAGGTCCTCTGTAACTTATATTACTTATCAATTACTTATCATTTTAATCAAATTAGACCCATTAATTTTTATTTTAAATTTCTCACATAAAAATATTTATTTCATATTCAATGTATTTGCTTCTCTAATTATTAATTACAATTAAGATGATTAAACTTTTTTTATTAAAAAAATCTATGAATAATTGCAAAAAAAATTATGCCAATTAAAAAAAAAATACTTTGTGAATTCATGACTACTAAATCCAGATTTAACAAGTATAATATTAAAGCTAACAATAACATATAAATCACAATAATTAATAATAAAATGGACCCCACTGTATTTTTATAAACTGTATGAACTATTGTATGAAGAACACGTAGCAAAGTAGATTACAGCACTGCATGATATATATATATATATATATATATAAACTATTTTTTTATTGTGATTTTGCAAATACTTAGTAAAAACACATCAAATATTTAATTATTTATTAAATATTAAATATTTGTTGCCCTTTTGCAAAAGGGAAGTAAAATGGCAGCAAGTCCGAACGGTTCTCTCCATCTGGTGTCCGCACAGAATAATTAGCCCTAGCAAAAACATTAGGGTGACTATGATTTACAAGATAAATTTGCTTTAGGAGATAGTAGTTCGATAACGATAAACAACAAAGCTGTGGACAACAAAGAATGTCAATAGGCAAACGAAGTTGCAGCAATCTTCAAATCCTGGTATTGTCTCCATCAAAAGTCTACTTTTGATTTCGAATGAAGATCTATTTATAGACTTTTTATTAGTTATTTCGATTATTCATCCAAATAGTCGAGAATATCCTCTATGAATATGAAGATCTCTGCTACTTATATTACTTATCAATTAGTTATTATTTTAATCAAATTAGACCCGTTATTTTTTATTTTAGATTTCTCACATAAAAATATTTATCGCCTATTCAATGTATTTGCTTCTCTAATTATTAATTACAATTAAGATGATTAAACTTTTTTATTAAAAAAATCTATGAATAATTGCAAAAAAAATTATGCCAATTAAAAAAAAATACTTTGTGAATTCATGACTACTAAATTCAGATTTAACAAGTATAATATTAAAGCTAACAATAACATATAAATCACAATAATTAATAATAAAATGGACCCCACTGTATTTTTATAAACTGTATGAACTATTGTATGAAGAACACGTAGCAAAGTAGATTACAGCACTGCATGATCTGATAACTTATTTTGGCAAACGAATCTGATCAAATAAATGACTAATATACTCATCATTGTTAGCTGGACAAGTGGATTTGACAATGCTACTTCATTCATAATTGCTCTGCACAATAATAAAGTATTTAAATGAAAGATTTGAAACACAACTCTGATTGACCTATTGGTTGAGAGCTTAGGCTTTCAATTAAGAGGCCCAGGGTTTGAGTCTATGTGTATGCATTGCGTATGAGAGTTTGTCTTAAATGACCTAAATGTCCAAAAAAAAAAAAAGCTTTGAATTATATAAGTGAAGAAAAATTAGCTCGTTAACTACATAAATGATTGAAAATTTAAGTAAATCCATCACTCTCAGTGACTAATCCTCGGCTGGCCTAGAAGAAGCACCCACTCCAGAAATCTACTAACCCGCACTTGATTGGGTCCCACTTAAGAGGCACTACCGCTCGAGGGAAATCGAGCACGGATTGGGAGTTCCCCATTCCTATATATATAGCTTCAAAGCTCAATGAAATTTAGTTTAGGAGAAAATGATCAAAATAGTTCTTGACTCCTAATAAAAGATAAAAATGATCTCCAACTATAATAAATGATCATTTTTGTGCATAGGCTATTTAAAGATGAATAAAAACAGTCACAACATGAGACTATTTTGATTTCTTTTTAAGAAATTGAAGGCCAAAAATAATTTTTTAATATAGTTATTGATCATTTTGATCTTTCATGGTAAAGGACAATTTTGATAATTTTCCCTTTAGTTTAGTATTTTATGAAAAATAAAAAAAAAGTGACCTTTTTCTTTAATGAGAACAACCATGAGTGTGCTTCTAAAATTTTGAACGTTAGAATTTTGAATTTGAATTGAGCTTTGTAAGATCCATTGAAAATAACAAAGGAAAAAAGGAAGAGGAAGAGAGATGGAGAAACTAAAAAAGCCCTTCTTTTTTACCTTTTCATTTGTTCCAATGCTAAAAGATTATGCTTTAATGAATCTCTCTTGACTGCCTCTCGCTCTTATCTTTTATTTTAATGATAAATATGGGGAGCCCATTTCGAAAAGTAAAGCAAAGAGGACAACATCAAACCTCAAAAACTAAAGAAAAGTATGCTTCCAACTCCTTTTCTTTGTAGAAAGCACTTAGTTTTCATCTTTCCTTTGCCTTAATTTCTTATTGCCTAAGTAAGTTCTCCAAAACAGAAAAAATATTGTTCGTGATGTTATGAGATTTTGCTTTTGTTCTTCTTCTGCAGAAATCTAATCAAGACCTCCCCTTTGAAAGTAAGGAGGCAATGCCACTAAGATTTTATTTGAGATAGCTTTCTTACTATTTTATAAATCAAATAAAATTTGTATTAAAAAAACATTTTTTTAAAAACAGTAAGAAAGTTGTTCCAAACGAAGCCTAAGGGCATCTTCAACTGAAAATCCCATTTTTCACTCCAAAATGCAGTGAAATTAAAAAATGTCGTGATTCATCTTCAATCGAACTCCGTTTGCGAGCTTCTGAAAAGGTAACCGTCTTTCTCCTCTTTGGCGCGTTTCTTCGGCAAATCCGGTTGAGACAAAAAAATTGCGTTAGTGAACAGTGCAACGCCAATATTTGGCGTCACACATATTGGCATTGCACTGTTCAGCCGCAAGTAACTAGTGGAAGATTTGGCGTGTGGCTGAAGCGATCAAACAACGCCATACGCATGTTTGACGTTCGGTTGGAGATGCTCTAAGTAATTAAAAAAAAACCTGATATAATTTCTGAGTGAATGAAGAGTATTAAGCAGTAAAAACTGCAATTATTGCAATTAAGTGAAAGTGAGGAAATATTAATTATTATATATTTGATTTAATAAAAAAACAATCAAGATATTATGGATGATCATTTCTTGTAAGGAATTTTATGTGTCAAATAGAAAGAACTGTGATAGAGTACAAAAAAAAAAGTTCCTCAAAAAGAAAAGCCATAATGTTTTTATTTCCCTCCTCAATGAAACCACCCACATGAACAGCACTAAAAAATCTATAAACTTCTATGATTCACTTTCATGAAATTAACAACATTTTAAAACTCTAATAGAGAAGCTATATGCTCATTATTATATCTCAACATGAACTGAAATTTATAAATTTAATGTGATTTAGAACTGCAGCCAATTCCTCCAATGCTACTCCCATTAGATGGAACAAACTGAAGCTGACAAGCGAGATGCAATAAAAACTTCACAGATAGAAATATCCCTACCCTCCACCTTGTTCTTGTTTGCCCACTGAGACTAAAAGTAACTTTCTGCTGCTTCAGAGCTATATCCATCTCATCCCTGGCTCCCTCATCAAGTGGAATCACTGCAGACTGGACAACATAATTCAGAGGCAATGAGCTGTTGTTTGGGACATCTAAGGGATCAGCTCGGAGCTCTGCAATTTCTATGGCATGAAACAATAGGATGAATTTGGCTTCAGAGAACCCTGCATCAGCTTTCGCATTGTGGTTCTCCGCGGTGATGGTGAGAGCCATTTCGATGTCGAGTGAGCCAGTCTGGTCATAATCGAGCTTGTTCAGGTGAGCATATGTGATGTGAATGTAAGGAATTTTGGGCTGGTAGATCATGTAGATTGCGAAGACAACGATGCCGGCGATGATGACGGCGATGGCAAGAACAGCACAGATGATGGCAACCAGCCATACCAGTGGGCTGGTGCGATCTCTGCTCCATGTATTTGGTCTTGGCATGAGGAAGTAGTAGTTGCAGAAGACATCTGTGTTTCCCTTTGGTTGTTTTATGTTTGATGAGGTTCTATGCAAAGTTGGAGATGGTAAAGTTTGGTATCTTGTTTGCCTTGGTTTGGATATATTGGGAGCATTAGGAGTAGCTTTCTATAGGGTAAAGGAAATACCAAACTTGCAGTGGTTTCAAGAGTTTGTACTTGCATTTGCTTAGGATTCATGAGAAGGAATGAAGTTTCGAGATCGGGTCTGTGGCCGAGTGGTTGATGGAAGAAATTCCTCCCATCTCATCCAGGTTCGAATCCTCTAACCATAAAAAAAAAAAAAAAAAAAAAAAAAAAAAAAAAAAAAAGTTGGGTAAAAAGAGTCGCTGGCAGATCCGTATACTACTTCCCCTTCTCTTCAATAAAAGTTTATCACTTTCCAAAATTTCAGAGCCTGTCAGTATTGAGTAACTTTGATCAACATACTGTTGAGTTGCTTTGGCTGAGCTTTTTCTATTATTGTGTTAAGTATATTGAGAAAAATAAAATATGCATATAT
This sequence comes from Dendrobium catenatum, assembly GCF_001605985.2. Lineage (NCBI taxonomy): Eukaryota > Viridiplantae > Streptophyta > Magnoliopsida > Asparagales > Orchidaceae > Dendrobium > Dendrobium catenatum. The sequence continues at coordinate 510,722 of NW_021319251.1, read as the reverse complement.
AGACAAACAACCAAATATTCTTAAAAAATCAAAATAAATATATATAGTTTATATTATTGATATATCATCAATAGATGAACGAAGCCGGAATTATGTCTGACATCTGAAGGACGTCAGAATTCTGCTCGATCTCCAAATGGCGCTGAAACTTTGTCCGACGTTATAATTGAATTTCAATCCAGAAGTGATTCATTGTAATATGATCGTCCTAACTTTTGCGAACGAGTCAGCCTCTTGTATCTCAAGCAAACACTAGTGGAACTTTTTCAACTGGGCGTGGCCCCGTGGTTTTTTCCCTTTCTAGGGTTTCCACATAAAAATTCTGATGTTTCTATTTCTCTCATATTTGTGTGCTGCATATCCGTACAACGCTGAGACAGAAATTTTCTAATTCTATCGCCTTGTATATTCTAGCCCGCAACAATTATATTAAAATTTCTCATATAAAATCAAATATACTATGGGAAATCCCTTGTAATTGTATGTCCAAGCATTGATCTACACCATCTAAATTTAACTTTCTTCATCATGTAGTTAAGCTATTTAAGTAAAAAATTGGAATTAATTATCTTATGGTTGACTTGCGAATCTGACCCGCGTCAATTCTCCTCCATTTTCAAGAAAATTTAAGGAAAATTTTATGTCTACTGTTAAATAACCTGATATATCAAACAATTTTGAAAAGCACTTGCAAAAGAATTTAACGTAGATTAGGGGTGTCAATATTTGACACGACATGACAACCCGATACCTGATATATCAACAATTTGAAAGCACTTCAAAAGATTTAAACCTCGTAAGATAGGGGTCAATTACAGCACACTGACAACCCGACGCCGGAAAATCGAAACCCTGACCGGTTATAACGGGTCGGGCGGTTTGCAAAGCATCGCGACGTTTGATAAAACGGGTTCGTGTCTGTTCGAAACCCGGCGGGTTGCCGGTTCAATTTTGAAATCCGTTTAATTTGTTGAACAAATTGATTCCGCGCTGCCAGCTGCTGCCCGCCGCGCTGCCGCTGCCGTACACGTCCGAGCGCCAGCCGCTGCCGCGGCTGCCAGCCCGCTGCCCGGCCGGTGCCCCGTCGCCCGCACGTGCGGATTGCAAGAACCCAGTGCTTCGCTGCCTCCGCGCGTGCGCTGCGTGCTTTAGCGTTGCCCTACTGAGGCCCCAACCGCAGTTCAGCTGCACGCGACGCGCCCGGGCGTCGTCGCCGCTGCCTCGCTGCCATGGTGTGACTAAACCGGGTGGGGTCGTCGGGTCAACCCGTAAGCCCGCTCAGTCGTGTTCGGAGTTGACCCGTTTATTTACAGGTCAGGTCGGGTTAAGGCCCGAATAAGATGGGTTGACCCGAATTGAACGCCGCTAACCGATAGATTTGAAGTCTAGCACTGG
>NW_021319251.1:493900-509227 GCF_001605985.2 Dendrobium catenatum | reverse complement strand
AGTGTAAGAGTGGTCGAGTCTTACAATGTTATGATTTGATTATGCAATGAGTTTTCACATATTATCTATTATAATTTGGTCTACTTCATGGGGAAATAGATATGCTCTCCAATAATCATGACTTGAATTTTTTTTTTCTTTCCAATTTCTTCTATCTTTGTCTTATTATAAATAGAGATTATTGCTCTATAAAATTGATACGACGTAAAAAAATTATCTTAAACTAGTGCGAATCTCAATGCAAAATTGATACGTCATCAAAAAATCACCTTGATCGGGCGCTAATCTCGACGCAATAGCACGTCAGAAACTTCAAAAATTAATTCGGAGACCATCTCAACTTGGATTTCAACAAACTTATAGCCGAACGGAGAGTCTCGGAAATACGAATCCAACGACACCAAATTCGACTCAATCCGACCCCAAATGAGTCGAAATCAAGGACCCGAAGCGCTGTTGGAAGGTTCAAACCACAATTTGAGTTATCAAACGGTCTTCTATTTTAACGAGCTTATACTCGAATCGAACGACTCGACAAGACAAATCCAACGAGCCCAAGATCACTGAATTCCAAAATCACTAAGGCCTCCAAATGCATGACGAACGGTCCATGGTCATGGGGTTCAATATCGGCCGTCCATCTAACCACTCCCCATTTACCCTTGATCTCTCACCTATTTACGGGCCATGCCACTCCATAAAATCTATAAATAGACCCCTCATTTCTCTTGAAAGGGGGTCGAAGCAAGAAAGAGAAGAAGAGAAGAGAAGGAAGAAGCTCCTCCTCGACAGTCGCCGGACCACCGCAGGAGCACCGCCGAACCACCGCAGGAACCTCGCAAGACCACCACTGAAACCTCACCGGATCACCGCCGGAGTTTCATTGCACCACCGCCTTAAGGCCCGACGTTCAGACCCGACGTCCTGCTAAAGGCTCGACGTTCAGACCCGACGTCCTGTTAAAGACCCGACGTCCTGCTAAAGGCCCGACGCTTAGACCCGACGTCCTGTTGAAGACCCGACGTCCTGCTTAAGGCCCGACGTTCAGACCCGACGTCTTGTTGAAGATCTGACGTCCTGCTTAAGGCCTAACGTTCAGACCTGACGTCTTGCTAAAGACCCGACGTCCTGCAAAAGGCCCGACGTTCAGACCCGACGTCCTGTTGAAGACCCGACGTCCTGCTTAAGGCCCCATGTTCAGACCCGACGTCCTGTTGAAGACCCGATGTCCTGCTTAAGGCCCGACGTTCAGACCCGACGTTCTGCTGAAGGCCCGACGTTCTGCTCAAGGCCAGATTATCAACACCCGAACTTCCAAGTGACACCGGATCTAACACCTGACTTCTATCGAACAGTTACTAGTTATAATCTGATCGCCCTTGGAGGTGATTCAATCCTTTGTAACAAACTCAAATTTTAGTGGAACAATTTTCAACTGGGCTAGGCCCCGTGGTTTTTTCCCTTTTTTAAGGGTTTTCCACGTAAAAAATATTGTGTTCTCTGTGTGTGAGCTAGTTATTCGTACAACGTTAAGACACAAAACTAAATCTCTATTGCCGCGTATTTTCTAGCCCGCAACAAAAATATTGATTAAATGATTCATCCAATACAATGATGCTTGATTCATAGGTGTTTGGATAGTGTTATATTTGTTCACTTATCAAGTAATATGAAGTATTTATGGCTTAAAAAATATATAATAACATAAAATTGAGCTTATTCCCAAAAAAAATTATTAGTGCTGGCACAAATTTAAAACTTTTAATATATTCCTAATTTTTTTTCACATGATTGTTTTTATCATTTTATTTAATAATTAATAATAAAATAATATTTAAACTATCAAGAATGTAAGTTATTATTTATAAATTTATGACATATATTCAACATTTTACACTAAATTTTATCATATATTTTTGTAGTATTTAATAATAAATTAATCTTAAAACAATGGGCATTGAAGTTTTTAATGACTTAGAGTCTAATAACAAGTCCACAAATATTAAGAAGTTATTTCTCATTGGAGATAATCATTTCTAAAAGAAAATTTTCAGGTATATTTCTTCTTAAAAATAATGAAAAAAATTTGAAAAAAAAATGAAACTAAATTTAGAAAACAATAAAATTGTCAAAACTATCAAACTCAAAATTTTCATGAGACCCAAATGGGAAATGAGTACTAAAGTCATTATTTATATATATTCTAGCATCTCATAATGACGTGGTTATTTTGCTAACAAGATTCAAAAATTTAACTGATACATACGATCTTCTAAAGCTTGGAGGGCCGCACGTGCCCTCAGCGCCCCCATGCTAGCCCTGCCACTGAGCCTATTCATGTATTCAATGAACTTATTTTTTTCCTTATTAACTAGCCATGTTAAGATCATATTCAACTGTTAAAATTATTCCACACTTCCATTGCACACTCTTATCTCCTTATCTTTAGTTTTATCAACAAATAATGTCATTCAAGATTTGAAGGAAGATAATTACTCCTCATCAATAGCATATTAATCAATCAAACCTAGTTTAGCAACATAAACCAAGATTTTACATATCATTTCTTTTAGTGCACCCATAAATACTTTATCCATGTTTGGATTCTTGAAGGCTCATCACAATCCAAGCAATTATGTAGTAACTTAGTAGTATTGATGTTCTTTTCGAATATCTCTTTAGATTGGAATTTAAAAACTCCAATTCAATGATTAAAACTATTCAACAACTCCAAAATATTATATTTTTTTCCTCCAATATTGAACATAAAAGAGTATCTGCCATACTCCATGACCTATATTAGAAGGATTACATCTGTGTTTCATTTTAATCATTTAACTAGAGTTTGCCAAATAACAACGGAAAGAAATATGATTACATTTTTGTCTTATCCAGAGCTTTATATTATAAGATCATTACCCTTTTTTGAAAATATGTAAAATCATATAATTAACATATAGCCCAACAAGTAACTAAAATCTTACATTTGAAATCAAAGCAAGATAAAAGAGAACAATATGCTATAAATCATATTAAGAAATATATGTATCAATGTATATACTGATTATCTATATCAATTTATCCTTATATAGTTTATCATATCTCATTCAATTACATTATCAGTCACAATATATCAGTAACAATCAACAGTACTAATGTTAGTGATAGTATTAGTATCATAATCAATAATTTTAAATAATATTAATGATAATAAATAATATTAGTGTCAGTCACAATATCAATAAAATATTTGCAGTAGTATCATTATCAGTATTCTGATATTCAATGAGTGTATCTTAATGATATATTGCTTTTGCACTTATGACTTACAATCAGTCGCCTCTTATAACTCTCAATTAATGTACTCCTTATAACTCTCCATGAATCAATCGCCCCGACTTCTTATAACTTTTAATCAATCTCCAGCTTCTTATGACTTTTAATCAGTGAATCATGTAGATCAGTAGAGTATCAAATAGAGTTATAATATCATTCAGTACTTTATTTAAAATGCATTAAAATCATATCAAATTATTCAAAATGATCAAATCTATAACATATTCAAATTTGTATGGTGAAATCTTATGAAATCAAGGGATAATGCAATTTTTGCATATTTAGTAGAGAAAATTTATAGAATTCAAAATCATTGAAAACAAAAGTAAGAGATTACCCACTTACAACGAATAGAGTAAAATATGTAACATGAATGACTGATGAATATGATCCAAAGATCATTCTCTCCTCTCTCTTCTCCCCCTCTTTTAATTTCTTCATGGCCAAGCAACTAAGTGAGGGAGTTGGTTGAGTGAGGTAGGAATATATATATAGTTCATGGCTTGGCGCCGCAGTGCTCACCAGATCAGAGCTTAAGCGCTCTACTTCAGAATTTTCATATTTTTTCAATAAAACTTTTTTGACATATTTGAGTTTTTACAATATCCCTCTAATCATCATCAACAACCATTATTTGTTACAATTGATGAATTAATGCCATATATACTTATAATTTAGTTGATGTAACGAAATGACTACAATGGTATCTTCTGACATTGATATGAAGATAATTAGTCTTACATTGTCTAACAACTTTCTTCATTACACCTTTGCTCTATATGAGGCCCTAGTAATGTAATGCCCTTATACAAGTATAATTAGGTTGGATATATGCATACATTATAAAATAACTCAAATAAATCATTTCCATAAAATAAAATGAGGGTAAAACAAAACATTATGAACATTGATAAAAAAACTATTGGACCCTTGCTCGAATCTTAATCAAGTCTTATTCCAGTCATAATCAAACCTTCTTAAATTATATTCGAACTTTATTAAAATCTTATTACAATCATGTTTTGAATCTTGCTTGATCTTTTACTTGTATATTATTCTAATAATATTCAAATATTATTTGAATCATATGAAAGTTGACCTACAAGAGATGTTCGCAGAGAAACCGAAAACAGAGAAGAGGTGAAGTAAAGAAGAAGAAGAAGTATTTCAGTAAAAGCTTGCTTCATTTCTTTGCTACAGTACACCCTTATATTATAACAGAGTGTCATCATTTGTGTGCTGCGCCACTTCCTCAAGCCAGGTGGAATATCCTCTGCAGCAAGTAGTGGAAGCATTTCAACTTCATGGTATGATGTCTTGCCGGACTAGGTTAACAGCTCCCCTCAAGCTGATGGTGTAGGAGTTACCTGAACTTGAATCTAAGGTCGGCAAAATGAAGGCGAGGAAGAGCTTTGGTAAAAATATCAGCAAGTTGATCCTGGGAATTTATATGGAGTAAGGCAAGAGTGGCTGATTTGATACAATCTCGAATGAAATGATAGTCCACTTCTATATGCTTCGTACGAGCATGGAAAACAGGATTGTGAGCAAGTGCAATTGCCGAGACATTGTCACAATAAAGAGATGTAGGAGTAGAGACATTGAACCGAAAATCAGCCAGAAGCCTACGAATCCAAATAATGTCAGTGGCAGCCAAGGATAGAGCACGGTATTCATCTTTCGTTGAAGACTTTGCAACCGTAGGTTGCTTCTTGACACACCATGATAGAAGAGTATCTCCAATGAACAAGCAATAACCTGTAGTAGATTTCCTGTCTGATGGGTCACCGGCCCAATCAGAATCAACATAGGCATGTAAAGTAGAGGAGTGACCGGTAATTGGTAACCCAAGATCAACTGTACCCTTAATGTATCGAAGAAGGTGTTTGAGAGCATGAAAATGTTGGTATATAGGAGAATGCATAAATTGACATAACTTGTTTGCTGCATAAGCAATGTCCGGTCTAGTGATAGTCAAATACTGTAAGGAGCCAACAAGGTGCCGGTAGAATTCAAGATTTTCAAATGCAGTCAGAGCCTTGTCGTCCAAACTTAGTTTGTAGGGAAAGGGAGTAAGAACCGGGTTGCAGTTTTCCATACCTGCCTGATGCAAAATCTCCAAGGCATATTTGGTTTGGTGTAGATGATATCCTATAGAGGTAGAGGCCGCCTGGATCCTGAGAAAATACGTGAGAGGACCCAAATTGCGAATTTGAAATTGTTGTTGGAGGCTAAGTAGAAGATCTGCAATGAGTTGAGGATTGGTGCCGGTGACTAAAATGTCATCAACATATATTAGGAAATATATGAGATGAGAATTGTGATCATAAACCAAGAGAGAGAGATCAGCATCACTGTGCCGAAATCCAAAAGACTGCAGATGGGTAGTTAATTTAGCAAACCATTGCCGCGGAGACTACTTTAGGCCATAGATTGCTTTATGTAAGTGACAAACAAAATCAGGATATTGAGGATCTCTAAAACCCGGCGGTTGATGCATGTAGACTTCTTCATTTAAATCACCATGAAGGAAAGCATTTGAAACATCTAATTGAAGAATGGACCATTGCCGGATAACCGTAATCGTAATAAAGAGACGAATTGTTGGTAACTTTGCAACAGGACTAAAGGTTTCTGTATAATCAATACCATACTATTGGCGATAGCCTTGAGCAACAAGATGAGCCTTGTAGCGGGCTATAGTGCCATCCAAAGCCCTCTTGGTTTTGTAAATCCACTTACAGCCAAGAATTGTTTGAGAAGGCGGTGGCTTAACCAATTCCCAAGTTCCCTGTTGCTGCAATGCTTGAAATTCAGCGGACATAGCATCTCTCCAGCATTTTTGTTTACTGGCCATAGTGAAACAGGTGGGATCGGGTTCTTCAACCAGAGAATGTTGGAGATTAAAGACAGGTTTGGGTTTCAGCTTACCAGTTTGCAGTCTAGTCACTATTGGATGCCGGGTCGGAACAGGTAAGGGAATGGGTGAAGTAGAAATTGGACTGTTTTGAGGAGACGTAGAGGAAGGCTGCTCGTGTAAATGAGGTGCAGGCGTGTCTGGTATAGTATATGGAGTAGTAGGCTGAGAGATAGTTGTATGAGGAACGAGTGTTAAAGGCGAAATGATGGTAGTGGGTGGAGATGAAGGCAGTGCTGAAGTGGAAGAGGAATTTGTGTGGAAGGGAAATATATTTTCAAGAAATTAGACATGACGAGAGATTAGAATTTTAGAAGTTTGCAAATTATAACATCTAAAACCTTTATCATTAGAACTATATCCAATGAAAACACAAGCTGAAGATTTGGGAGCAAATTTATGAGGAGCAGCTGGTTGCAACCAAGGATAACATAAGCAACCAAAAATTTTGAGATGGGAATAAGAGGGAGGACTTTTATACAGGCATTGAAAAGGAGAGATGTATTTTGTAATCGGAGAGGGAAGACGGTTAATTAAATAGACAGCCGTTAGGACCGATTCAACCCAGAAAGAAGTGGGTAATTTAGCCTGTAATAACAGTGTACGAGCAGTCTCAATGATGTGGCGATGTTTTCGCTCTGCCAGACCATTTTGTTGTGGAGTATGAGGACAACTAAATTGATGTAAAATGCCATTCGTGGAGAGAAAAAGTTGAAATTGAATGCTAGTATATTCGCCTCCCCCATCTGAGCGAAATATTTTAATGTGAGTAGAAAATTGTTTTTCCACCATGGCTTTAAATAATAAAAATTTAGAGAAAACTTCAGCTTTTGTTACCATCGGATACAGCCAAGAAAAATGAGAAAATTCATCCACAAATAACACATAATATCGATATCCATTAAGAGAGAAAATTGGGGAAGGCCCCCATACATCAGAAACAACTACTTGAAACGGAGATGTACATTGAGAATTTGAACTAAGGAAAGGTAACCTATGACTCTTTGCAGTTTGACACGAATGACAGACATTGCTAGTAATAGATATTTTTAAGGAAGGAAAACTAGATGCTATGCGAGATAACACGGCAGGATGAGGATGTCCCAGTCTTGAATGCCACGCAGATGAGCTGACGGTGGCGATGTAAGCTTGAGGAGACGAACTAGAGTGAGTTGGAATGGAATAAAGTCCGTCACGGCATGAACCCGAGAGGATCGAGCGTTTGGTTTTCCCGTCCTTTATACGATAACCATGAGGTGTGAAAGAAACAATGAAGTCATTATCAGAGGTTAAACGATGGACAGAAAGTAAATTGTGGGAGACTTGAGGAACGTGTAAGAGTGGTGATAGGGATAATTTACGGTTGGGCGTGGGAAGTATTCCTTGACCCGTATGAGCTATCGGAATTGACTGACCATTGCCGACCTGTATTTGCTGAGTACCCTGATATGGATGAGCCGTGAGAAGTTGATTTGGATCATTAGTGATGTGTGAAGTTGCTCCGGTATCCAATACCCAATCGGATGACTGTCCAGGAAATGCAGATATAGAGGTCTCAGTTGAGTCCGCAACAAATGCAGTAGGATTTTGTTTAACATAACTGAGATTAGTGCGATGCCAACATTTTTCTGCAGAATGCCCAGGTTTTCCACAAATTTGACATTCAATGCGTGGAACAGTTGTTCGACCACCACGAGAAGTGCCGAAACGGCCACGACCTCTCTGCGACCGAAATGGTGGTTTGGAAGAGCCACGCGAAGGAGTTGCAGCTAGTGCAACTGGACTTTCGGAAATCTAAACGGAACGCAGAGATTGAGCAATTTCATTTTCAAGGTTAGTTTCTTCACTGCACAATAGCGAGTAGAAGTCATCTAGATTCAATGGCTGAAGATTTGTACGAATAGCAGTCTTGAAACCTTGATATGATGCGGGTAAACCATTAAGAGTGTTCATAATGATATCTTCAGAATGTAGAGTGTATCCGGCAACGGTGAGGGCATCAACTTTTTGCTTGATTTCAGTCAAATATTGCTGCATTGTCTTGTTAGCCATTGAAATAAAATTTAGATCATTCTTAATCTGAAGAATACGAGATCTATTTGACAATTGCAGCCGTTTTCCGATCATTTGCCAGATCTCAGAGCAAGATTCCAGGTTTAAAACATAGGGCAATAGAGGTGCCGAGATTGTAGAAAACAATGCAGCGGCTAAATTTTGATCAATAAGCATCCATGTAGAGTAGAGAGTATTTGTTGTCAATGTACCCGTGGTTGAAGAAAGTTGTCTGGGAGGGCAGGGAGTGGAGCCATCCAAATATCCTTCAAAGCAATTTGCTCGAAACACCTTTAAGATTTGAGACTTCCAGGTTAAATGATTTTCTGGTGTGAGCTGTATGGTGATGACGTTCTTGATCGTGGACATCAAAAACTTCAGCTGAGGCGGAATGTTGATAGTGCCGAGAACCTGTGAGGTTTCGGTCGTGCTTGCTGCCGAAGAAGAAGAACTCCCTGATTCCATATTGTGAGAGCCGGATCTGCAGCGACCCAATTAGCCGTGAGGCTTACAGCTGCTCTGATACCATGAAAGTTGACCTGCAAGAGATGTTAGCAGAGAAACCGAAAACAGAAAAGAGGTGAAGTAAAGAAGAAGAAGAAGTATTTCGGTAAAAGCTTGCTTCATTTCTTTGCTACAGTACACCCTTATATTATAACAGAGTGTCATCATTTGTGTGCTGCGCCACTTCCTCAAGCTAGGTGGAATATCCTCTGCAGCAAGTAGTGGAAGCATTTCCACTTCACGGTATGATGTCTTGCCGGACTAGGTTAACATCATATGCAAGCCTTATACCAATCATATTTGAATTTTATTAAGTAGTATTCAAATATTTTTCAAATCGTCTTAGAACATCCATCTTTGTTCGAATAAAAGCAGAACAGGCTCGTAGAAAATATTGTAATGTTTAGTGTCATTTTAGTTTCATGATTTAAAGTAAAAATGATATTTTCAAATCTAAATAATCAAAAGTGTATCAATTTAGTAAACGATGATTGAGAAAATATATAGAGGCTTCGACCATGAAATTTTGGCGTTGAGCAATTTCATAAGCTCCAAGATTGTTGGAGATAGAAATTGTGACGGTAAGCAAGCTTTTTGTTCAGAAATATAGATGACTTTTGTATGAGAAAAATAATAAGAATATTCTGATGTATTATGATCGAATATAAATTCTGATTTACAATTTAAAAAGTATTTTCCTTTATGAATTTTACTTCTTATCTACATCGTCTCCACCTGGCTACCATCCAGCCCAGAATCGCCCCATCATCCAGAAAATTCTCTCATCAGCATCGTTTTGTTCGTTTCTTCCTCTAGCTCCATTGGGAAAATGACCAGTGTTGCAGTTTACTTCCCATTATGCAGCTTTTAAGCATGATAGACGATCATCAAAGCTAAAGAACACTCAAAGAATAGACCTTTGAGTATCTACAGCCTCCGCAGCCCCACCTCACAATGTATTCCCTTCGCCCAATCCTTTCCACCACAAAAGGACCAATCTTTCCTCTCCATATCTCACGCTCTGTCAGTCCGCATCTAATTCGCCGGCCGCCGCTAGCTTTCCGACAGGCTATCGTCAACACCCAATCGAGGCCCAAATCCACCTCGGTGAGGTCGGCTCTCTCCTCCCCTCCGGTCACTTCCACGCTTCGAGCCGATACAGGCGGATCAACTTCCGATGAGTCGATTGTATGGGAGGAGCGCATAGAGAAGGTTTTCAGCTTTTTATTGCATTATGGCATTCTTCTTGCACAAATATCACAGTATGATAAAGTTCTTTGTTTGCAGGGAATATACAGATGCAGATTCCTGGCTTTCTTAGGAGTGCTGGGTTCTCTGATGGGATCTGTGCTTTGTTACCTAAAGGTATGGTTCCGGCTTTGTTAAATGTATGGTAGGACCCGTTGGGCTTTTGCAACCCAACTGTTTGTTATCGGATCCCACTGAAGGTTGGTGGAGTTGCAACTTATTACAACGGTTTTATTGTAAATATGCAGCTGCAAATAATTTTGTTACAATGATGAGAATTAGAATTGGCTTCAATCATTCAATCATTTTGATTTGTTTTGGGAATTGTTAGAATGATTCCAGCACTGTGAAGCGTATGATCTGGGTCTGAGCTACAAATAGTTTTGTTCACACTTCACAAGCACATCAGGTAGTCATTGCAGTTCAGCAGGTATAAACTCTTTTAAGTTTCTAGTTTGAATGAGTTCTTCAACAAAATTGCAACCATGTTGGCAATCCTTTGTGTCGTGATTGTGATCTTTATAGAAGGCATATCACTTATTGAAATTGCAAGTGTCCGATATTGAGCGCATTGGCAGTGGTCTTTTGAAATACTCCTTAGCATGGATAAAAAGGATGACTTCAATTGATGAGATTCATAGGAAAGTGAACGAAGAATATCTCGATGATATTTTGTCTTTCCCCCCATAAAGTAGCCATAAGGCATTGTTCCTTTTTTAAACTTATCAGGATGATTTACCTAAAGAAAGTATGACTTTTCGACTGACAACAATTTTCCTTATATTACCACGAGGGTGTTCAAGATGATCGTCATGATCTTAGTCATAGGTATCTCAAGACCCTAATTGTATTTTTCTACATTAATAAGTCTTTTGGTGAGTTGAAGCAACTCAACCAATGGTTGAGATGGTTATATACCTAGATCATAACAAAAAGGTCCTTTCAAAAAAACCATGAGTGAGAGTGAATGGCTCAACTTTAGGCTTTGGATCTTTCCTATCTAACATTTCATCTTGAAAATGGGAGCTAGGTTGCGAAGAGACACTGATGACTTTTTCCTCTTTTTTTTTTTTTTTTTGATGACTTTTTCCTCATATTCAATGAAGCTCATGAGTTTTTGAATTGGTTTTTGTACTCGTAAACTGGGCAATGAATTGCTTCTTGAGTTATGAGAACGAAGTCATGCTTCAGGTGGGTGGGTGGGTGGACGAATAGAATTTGATGTTTCATCGCATTGTTGATCCTCAATAAGGCGATGGTGGATTTATATTGAACCACATGATTGATTTGATTTGCTTCACCCTTGTCAGGACCAAGAACAAGCATCTTGAATCTTGGCAGAGGTAGTTGTTTAGCTTGTCAAAGTGAGAAAACATTGGGCGGTTGAGCTCCTTGTTTGGTTGGTCTCTCACACAGAGTCTTTGTGGTTTTTTGGAATGTAGGAGTCATCCTTAAATGACTAAAAAAAAATAATGTGTGAAACTGAATGCGGGAAATATTTTGGTAGCATGATTAATTTTTGGGCAAGATGTGGATGAGGATAAGGAGCATTAGGGAAACAATTGACAATTTTTCATTCTTTGATGTTGGTCGGGAGTGTTGTAGTCATTGTTTTCCCCACTTTGAGGAGTATTATCTCATTCATAACGATGACCTAAAGTCTTATCCTTGGTTGTGCAATGATTCTTGGGCAGGATGTGGATGAGGATAAGGAGCATTAGGGAAACAATTGACAATCTTTCATTCTTTGATGTTGGTTGGGAGTGTTGTCGTCATCATGTTCCTCACTTTGAAGAGTATGATCTCATTTCTAACAATGACCAAAAGTCTTATACCCGGTTGAACAATGATGAATGCTTATTGTTTCACAAAGGATGTTAGATCTAAATGTATTCACTGAAAATAAGTCAAAACCTTCTCATTGTTTAAAATTGGGTAATATGAGACTTGCCTCATTGTAATTCCAGTGAAAAATACCTCGAGGCTTATGCTTTGAGCTTTTTTATGAGGCATGCACCTTAGTTTGATTGGGTCGCCCCTCGCCTCACTGGTTTGAGGCGTTGGCCTCATCCTATTTATGTATATTTTTCTATTAAAACTTGCCTACATCCTAAATTAAAGCCTTGAATAAAGCATGCATGCCTTCATGTACCTATGAGTTACAACAGCTTCTTCTCGACTGCCTCGACCTCCAACCCGTCACCACCGAGGATCACTTGGAAGCCACACACCACCACCACCACCACCTCTCCTCTAAAAATTTTGGAGTATTACTCTTTTCTTTATGTTGATGAAACATATTTATGAACGAGGAAGATGACAAAAAAATGAAGAAGCATATTATGAGGCATTAGACTCCACAGGATAAGACATGAGAGAGATTAATTTATTATGATGATAACTTAAATAAAGACTCTCTTAGTGATGACAGTACAAATGGTTTCTAAGTTGTTGTTAACTATTTCAACTTTCTTTAAGAATTAATTATGGATATGTAGGGAACTGATAAAGAAGAATTTAAAATTAAATTTGATGTTATATGATAATTTTATGCAATTTCTATATTTTATTTTATTTTACTCTTGTAATATTTGAATTTCAATTCTATTGCACATAATTTATTACTTGCCATTTTACGTCTTGTGCAAGTTTTTGTTTCATATCTATGTCAATTTGTTACTTATAGTTCAATTAAAAATTTACATGTCATCCTTTAATATAATATTTGTGTATTACTTTTAATATTTATTTTCATTTTATGTAATTTTTAATTTTGAGGTTTATACCTCGAAACGCCTTGAGGCTTATGCTTCGCCTCATGAACGAAAAACGTCTTAACACATAATTGCGCATTTTTAAACTTTGATCCTACTTGAGATTAAAATATGATCAAAAGTTGAATTATGTATATGGAAAAGCAAGGTTATTGAAAGATCATAAAGAAAGGTGTCCTTGCATAGTCATCCTTTTTTGCTAGTAGGGTTCCTCAAGGGCGTTTTCGTGCTCCCGCACTTTGGTTCACATCATGTGCTTTCATGCCTCCTATTTGTCTGGCTCAAACTGCTTGTTTGACTGGACTTGCAATGTAGCAACACACATTTGTCGCATCTATGTCTTTAGGCTTCTTTTTCGCATGTGCTCCTCGATCTGACTGCAGCTTTGCTAAGGATTACTTGGGCTTTTGCTCCTATTACTGATCCCTATAACCATTTCTATATGCTCCTTCTCTTTGTGCCCCTTGGTGCAACAATTTTTTTTATTCTTATGATGCGCTGACTTGGTGGTTTTTGCTTTCCTCCTTGAGAGTTTATTTTGGTCTTCGACTTTTCTGGTATTAACATTCTTGGCCTAGCCTTGTTTTTTGTGCATGTCAACATCTTAGCTCGCAACTATTTATCGCCTCTTCGAATATCGCTTGCATTTACTCGATCAATTCAATTCCTTCATCTTCTTTGTTTCCATTGAGGTTTCATGTAGTGATCGAACTCTATATTTCCTCTCAAATAATTCTCATTGCTCCTCAAATTCCAGTGCCCCTAGCGTTTGACCCTTACAATCATCATCACTTATTTTGATGGCCGCTATCTTCTCTTAGGCTTCTCATCCTACTTTTAGAGTATCAACTTTTCCTATTGATTGCTATTCTTGATCCTTTGTTGAACTTTGTTTTGGGGTTGAAGTCTTCACAAATTCGTAAATCCTTAACAAATCAATTTCCTTATTTTTTCAATAATATTCAGCCCCACCTCGTTATAAACAACTTTCTACTTTTCAATCAAATATGAACTTATTTTCATTTAAAATGAGATTTGTTAGCTTGCAAGTTCACTTTCTTTTTCTATTGTAGGCAAATTTCTTCGGGCTATCCTAATATGAAGATTATTTATAAATTTATATCATACTTGCACTTAGTTGGCGAATTGTCTATTGTGCTCATTGTCCCTCTCCATATCATTATAAAATTATCATTGTAATTTACACTGACGCTTAGTTCTATTCCTTTTAAAAAGGTGTGGATTGAATCCTTGTTTTATGACTATTAATATAAGATAGAATTTAAAGGCATTTTCCCCTATTATTCTTCTTGCAAAATTTTGGGCCCAACTACTTTGAATGTCTTAAGGCTCATTTAGAACTAAGGGCATCAAACATCTATACACAAAAGGAACATACAATTAAGCATAATCTACCTTCAAGCATGATGGTAACAGCTCCTCATACTGCATTGGGCTGTGGGCTCTGAAAAATTCCATTTTGGTATGTGTGTTCCCGGCCTCTCCACGTCATTAGTCAATTTTTCTTTTAAGTGTTTGTGTGACGACGACGATGGAGAGTTTTAACGAGATTAGGTTCCGGGGGAATTTTCAGAAGGCAGATTGAGTTTTAGATAAGACACTACCCAGAGATTTCGCCCTCATTTAGTGAGGACTTTTTGATCTGAGTTCTGGTTTTTTATAGGCGCAAGCCCCTATAGTTAATTACCCCTCCCGATAATAGGAGAGAACTTTCGATTAAGGCTAGTCATTAAAGTAGTTATATAGGTTAAAAACCTATCATATAATAGCAACAATTTTAGGGTTTAAATTTTGAATTTGGATGATTTGAAATTTAGAGTTTATCACCACAAACTTAAAACTGAAGTTGGGGGGAATGAAGATGAGCCCGATCAAGATCCCATGGTTCCGTCGTCCCGGGCTGTCATGATCCCTGGTCTACTTAGTCAGAGGAGGTAGTCGACCCAACCTGACAGAAGGCACCTTGTCGGCAGCCATGGGTTGCTTCGTCCAAGAATACCTTGTAGACCTGAGTTGATGTTTATCTAAGGGGATATATATGAATCTACCTTAACTAACAGAGGGCTTTATGCCTATTGGATATACCTTATGATCCATCGCTCAAGGGTTTGACGCCTTTAGGGAACATACGGGCTTTGGCCGTGATCGTAATATAATGGTGTCATTTTGCGGCAAAACTACCCGATCAGAGGGCACGTGCCACGTCCCTGTTGGCAAGAGACTATTTGAGGATGAATCGCAGTGATACACCCGACATGCATTCGCTCTTTGTGAGCTGAAGTTAATTTCAAATTTATCACCCCCGACAAACGATTGCGGGAGGTGGATGATTTTTAGTTTTAAGTTTTTAGATGATAGATTTCATTTCAAGAATTTGGATTGTTGTTTGATTTAAGATTTGACCCCTCCGGTTGAAATTTTCGATCAACACGCCCATCATCGGGGTGATATTGAGGCCACTTTTATTTTTGTAAG
>NW_021319251.1:464849-486365 GCF_001605985.2 Dendrobium catenatum | reverse complement strand
ACTCTTAAATATTTTTAGTTGTGAGTAGATCTTCCAGATATTAGAGAAGAAAAACTCATTCTATAATATAAGGAAGAATAGACCACAAAGCAGACTTAGTAATCATATGATAAATGCAATGGCAAGGTTTCAATTAACTTGAAAGATATTTAAAAACTTTGAATATTATATATATATATATATATATAAGGTAGATTATTGTAGCAAGATAGAAAATATCTTAATTCCAAAATCCAGTTGTTAATTTGAGATAGACTTTTGTTTAGAAAAGAAAATTATACCACTAAAAGAGGTTGGAGGGAGGGAAAACCATCAACGGTGTTTCTCCCATTAACTGATTTAGAGATGTTAAACATTGGCTATAAATCTTTAAAAAATAAAAACTAGAAATAATTATCATAAAGTAAGAAGAAAGCCAAAGTAAAAATAACAATAAACATGAAAAGCTAACACAAAAAAAAGACAGACAATAACAATAATCAACAGAGTATGCAATCCAGAACTTATTAAGCAGCAAGTTTAAGAAATTATGAGCTGCGAGCCTCCGCTATTCAAGCTCTCATAATGACTTTGGTGAGAGCACAGCTACAAAAATCATCAACCGTTAGATTTAGGAACCAAAATAGGTTTGGGTCCCTCCTTATGAAAAGAAGAATGTAATGCATTTATGTTATGCTGTGATATACAGTTTTGGTCTCCAAACCCAATGTGTACTACGGTGAATGTGCAAGTGTGTGCTATGTGTCCTAACATGCCACATGAAAAACATCTAACACCAGGAAAAGAATTTCTTAATCGGTTCGGGTTATAATGCCTCTTCCTCGGTTTTGGCTTTAAATCAAATGTGGGTGTCGTCCAACTTTTCTCAAGTGCATTTAATTCAGCTTTAAACCTCATGTTTGCACTTTCTAAAGCAGCATTATAAACTCTTAAATTGTGCTTCCTCTATTCAATGTGTGTCTTAAAATTAGATTCAAGTGAGGTGTAGGATACTTTTAATGAATCATATTCAATAACTAATTCAGAGTGTTTTTTATTCAATTCATCAAACTCATCAAGTAAAGACATGTGATTGCTATCAATTTGGAGGTGATCCTTACTCAAAATTTCATGCTCTTTTTATAAATTCAAAAACTCCAATTTCAAACTAGTATGAGTTTTCTTAAGTTTTCTATATGATGTATGAATTTTCTCACATAGTTTATGCAATTGGTCATAGGTTGGTTCACATACCTCTTCTTGGTAACTTTGACCAAGAAGATCATCTACAATTAAGCACAAGTTTGTGGTTTCTACCTCTGCCTCAGTCTCAGGGAGTCAAATGCAGATTCTGCGCAAAACGCCTTTTGGACTCGCTTCTTATCCTTTCTAACCTTAGGTTTCTCCTCACTATTTTCTTTGCTTGAGTGATCCTTAAGTGTAGAAAAATCAGCTGTGATATGCCGAGGCTTCCTGCATTCAAAACAAACAACATCAGAAGAACCTTTAAAATTTTTGCTATCCTTACCTCTTTTCCAACTCTGATGATAATTGTGGCTTTTCCTTAGAAAGTTTTTGAGCTGCCTAGTGATGAAGGCAACTTCATCGCTTTTAGACCCGAAAGAATTTGTATTTGTTTTATTGGCCTTCAGTGCTATAGTTTTCACCTTCCTTTTCTCACCTACAATCAAATTTCTCTAATTCACTTCTGCTCATAGGAAATGAGTGATCCAAGTAAGTTATCAATCGAATAAGTATTCAAATCCTTAGATTTAGTAATTACAGTAATCTTAGCATCAAAAGAAGAACGCAAATATCTCAAAATTTTGTTAACCTTTTCAAAATTTGTGAGTTCTCTTCCTAAAGCATGCAATGATGTAACAATTTGAGTAAATATCATATACATATCAGAAATTAATTCATGAGGTTTCATATGAAAAAGTTATAATCATGCAACAAAATATTTAGTCGAGATTGCTTGACTTCTTTAGTTCCATCATAAGTAATACACAATTTATCCCAAATTTCTTTACCAGTTTTGCAAGTTGAAACACACATGTAATCTTCAGATTTTAAAGCACAGAAAAAGCAGTTCGAACACTTTGCATTAAGTTGAGCTAAATCCCTATCATCATGAGTCCATTTAGTAAAAGTAAGTGGAACAGTAATTCTATTAAGTTTACCAGTTGGAGGTGTATAACCATCCTTAACAAGCATGCACATGTGATAGTCAATCGATTGTAAAAAGGTAGACATGCGAGTTTTTCAAAAATCAAACGAAATATTATCGAACAAAGGTGGTCGAGTAATGGAATACCCTTTCGCAGTTTTACGATTATCAAAATTAGCCATAGATCAAAATTCAAAAAGTTTTCAAACTTAGTTTTTATGAATCCTACTCTAATACCACTTGAAAGTTCATTAGGGATGTTAAGCCCTTATGAACTAGCCCAAGGCTAACCAAGAGAGGGGGTGAATTGGTATTTTAAAAATTATTTTGAATCAAAACATAATCACAAATCAAAATCATCACAATAAAAATCAAAGTGTAGAAGAAATAAATGTGGAAGATTAATAAGAAAGAACACAGAAATTTATAGTTGTTCGGTCAACTCGACCGACATCCACTCCCTGGAGGCGCCCTTCGTGTATTGCACTAAACATCGTAACTCTCATTTTGCTCCCATACCAAGGCGGAGAAGCCCTCACAAAAATTCCATTTCGCCGACCCCGGTCAAATCCTTTTGCTTCCTCCTGAAGCAGGCAAAGAACCTTAATCGATTGCTAAGGAAGACGTCTCTCAACCCTCTAAGGACAAGAGACTCTAGTGGAAGAAGAAGAAGTGGAACATTTCTTGCATCAACCCTTGTGAAACTCACTCACAAGCACCCCCTCAAAAAATCCTCTCTCTCTCCCCCTCTCTCTCCCTCTCCTCAAGGCTTTCTCTGGTCAAGACAACAACAAAATATTACCTCTAGGGTAAAGCAAGAGATCTTAAATAGAAGAGCTTCAGAATAGCTCTTATTTTATACAAACTGACTTTTTTGTCTAGGCCGATAGGGGTATCAGCCTGGCCGATCAGCATAAATTTCGCTCAATTAGCCCGATCGGTTTGGGACGATTAAAGTAATTTTGGTCACATCATCCAGGATGATAGTGGCCGGTTAGTTCAAATCCAAGGAACATAATCCTGAACATCACCCTGAATAGAAGTAGGCCGATGCCAATCATCCACGCCATCATCCCGGTCGATCCTGTGATCGGCCCGGCCAATGTGATCGTGCAATCAGCCTTAATTGCTTTCCTTAATTACTAGATTAATTTAAGTATAATTATGCAGCATCGTCCAGGCTGATAGGATATCATCCTGGATGATGTCCTAAAATAAAGAATACCTAAATAGATCATGGCGGCTGATTCTTTCTAATTTGAGCCAATCGTTTCGGCCGATACAATATCGTCCAAGCTGATCTGCTTAATGACGGCTACCTTAACCATGATGCCCTGATTAGGGTTTCTATTTTTGAACCAATCGTCCAGGCCGATATAAATATTTGCTTGGCTGATGTTACAAAAAATAGTAAACTCTAAGAAACAGTCAGAAATTCTCCCAAGGTGTTTAAAGGTTACTTAGCATTAGGAGCCACAACTTTTATAATAGACTCAAGAAAAGGAAAAGTGTACAAAGTGACTTGGACTTAGTCTACCCAATCTTGAGCTGGTTCTAATTATTTTCTGATCTTATGGACCTGAAGTATTAGTAGGCAAGGCAGTTATAGAGAAACAAGAGTGTTTGCTATCATCAAAATCATAATCCATGAAAATAGATTCATAATATTGCCTAAATTGCCTAAGCTAGCTACTGGGTGCAGCTTAAACAATACTTAATCAGGTCAATAAAGCTAATAGGGTGAGCTTTGGCATGTAATATAGGAGGAAGTGGAACTTTATAGGTTTTAACCTTGAAAGGGATTTTAAACATGCATTGACTCTCTTGACTAGTCAACTGGTCAATGAATGCTGAGGTGGCAGTGAAAGCATATGGGGAGTAGGTTGGATGAAGTCCAAGGCTCAAGCCAATGCTCTTGGGATCAAAGGGAGGGCTTGACCACCTCAAAGAGGGGTCTTAAATGCTTTGTTTACTTGGCTTGACCATTTAACAAGGTTAAAGGTGATGATATGGTAGTTAGAGAGTGTGGAGGGCTATTTGAACTTACTTGGACAATGGTCAAAGGTCAAGGTAAAAGCTAGGATGAGTGGGAGCAAATGCCATGGAGGTTTTTGACTAAAAATCGAGAGTTGACTTGGTTAACTCAAGTTAGGTTGAGTTGACCAAAAGTTAAGTGATACTTGGGTCATGCCAAGGAGTTGATTTGAATAGGTGATGAAGGTTAAAGAGCTCAAATAGGTTAGATTAACCTATTTAAACCCCTTAAGGGTTCATAGGTTAAACTAGGTTGACACAAAACTTGATTTTGAGTCAAATAGATTTGCTGGGATATTTGGAGTTTAGTGGATATGGTTTCAAGGTTTGAAAAGGTTATTTGGGTCAAATGACCTATTTTGGGCTCTTAATGGGTCCTTAGGTCAACCTAGGTTGACTTGGTCCACCAGGTTGACCCATGGGCACTTACCAGGCTCAACAAGTTTAAAATGATATTTTGAATGTGTTGGGAGAGATTCCAAGGCAATGTGAGGTCATTTTGGTCAAAATGGCTATTTTGACCCTAAAGGGGTCTATAGGTCAAACAAGACCCAAGGTTTGGAATTGGGTCCAATAGGTCCCAAATATTGTTTCAAAAGTATTGGAGGAA
This sequence comes from Dendrobium catenatum, assembly GCF_001605985.2. Taxonomy (NCBI): domain Eukaryota; kingdom Viridiplantae; phylum Streptophyta; class Magnoliopsida; order Asparagales; family Orchidaceae; genus Dendrobium; species Dendrobium catenatum. The sequence goes on along the minus strand of NW_021319251.1, from coordinate 481,572 downwards.
GTTTCAAAGGTTGATGAAGCTAGGTCAAATCGAATTTAAGTCAAAAGTCAAAAAATCCTCTTAAAGGGCATTTTGGTCATTTTGGCCTCAGGTCAATTCTGGGTCAAAATAAATCCAAAAAAATGTAGATTAATGCTTAACAAGTCAAGGGCTTGGAAGAAATCAAAGGGTTTGAAGGGGACCCCAAGGTCAGATTCTAATGGGTGATAGGTCTAGTGGCATGAGTCATAAATACTTGAAGGTTTTACAGCCTTTGGAATTGAATTTAGTTTATGGGGTTAGAGATATCAGATTGAGCTCAAACTTAGAGGACTGACCCTAGAGACATATCTTATCAATATGAAATTAACAAATCTTGAATCAAGTTTTAATTTATTGGGTTTCAAGGTGATGAAAAAATCATCTAGAAAGGGTTTTAGGACCTAAGTCCTTAACCCAAAGATTTGGTTTAGATGCTGGGTTTGGATTGATCTAAGACCTAAATTGATTCTAGAGTTTGTGGACTAGAAGGAACCTAGGATCTAGGAAGTCTTAAGGTCTAGGGGATCTTAGGGTCTAAAATACAGGGGAAGGTCAAAGTGACCTCATACAAAAATGAGGTCAACAATGCACCCGGATCAACAATGGCACTGGAAAATCTAAAATTTTGCATGATTATAGAAATGGAATGTGGGAAATTATGATAAAAAATCCCTAAAATTAAATTCTCATCATAAAAGGTTAATCCTAGGACTTCCTTGAAATACAAAGCTTCATCATGGAAGTTACAGCTAACTAAGCTAGACAAACTATGAGTCGAGAAGTACTTTAATTAAAGACTCCCTCATTTCTTTTGAGAGAATGTGGGTATCATATATACTCAATATACCTAGAAATTTCAAAAGATGAGCTAATCTATTATAACCAACCTTAGGGACATTGGACTCACGTCCCAATAGACCTAAGGGAGGATTTTCTAGTTGAGTAAAAAATTTAATATAATCATCGAACATGACTTGTTTGCCTTTCTCTTTAGCTAGAATCCTTGATGATAAGACTTTTCCACCATAAAGTTATACCTCCATGATGTCCTAAAGGGGATAAACTATGGCAGAGTCTATGCTATCCTTAGGCGATGCAACATCGATTTTTGATGATGAGTCTAAATAAAAAAAAATCTATCATAATAGGAATCCCTAAGAAGTTGATTTCAGGGGTATTGCTTTTAATAAAATCTTAGGTTCATCACCCTTTTTAGAAGTCAAATTTGGGGGATCAACTATTGATGGTTTTTTATTGATCACCACTAGATCTTTATTTTGAATAAGGGGAGCTTATAATTTTGATTCATTTTCATTGCTGATCATAAGAATATGTGCAAAAGGATTTTTTTATTTATTTTTGACCCTTTTCCTTTGAAGGGATAAAGTAAAAAGTAAATAACATAAAAAAGGATAGGTGTTTTGCACCACCATATGCCATTTGAATACTTCTCTCAACTACAAATTTCCTCTCTATAGGTATACACTCCTTTTTTTTCATTTACAATAGTTCCTATGACTATTAGAGAGGAAACCATTGTAATGTCCTCCTGCGATGCCTATAATTCAACCTCCAAGATCAAGCCCTAGGCTCTCATCGATAATTATTGATAAAGAAGAAAATATTTATTAATCAACCTTTTAGATGCTCGGGATAAAGTAATATCGCAATCTTCATCAATTGACAAAAGAATATTAGAATACTTACCTTAGATGATTTTGATAGACCCTTGATTCAAATATACTAAATACTCCTTTAGGATAATGATATTACCATGTTTGAAATTATGCTTAAGCTAATTGTTAAAGGTAAAGAAAACTTTTATTGGGTGGTCCAACATGTAATAGTAGGGGAAAATAAGGATCATCCATCTTGTTTGCCCCTTATGGAATCTTGGCCTATGGAAATTTGAAGTCTATTTTCTTAAATAAACATTTGAAAATTTTTCTTTTTGGATCTCATTTAAATGGATAGATGTTTTGCATCCTCTTAGTTAAAGATGTCAATTAAGGACCTCTAGGGTGTAAGAAGGTACCTGAAATGGTCGAAGAGGTGGGCTTTTTGGTCAAAAGTTGAATCAACTACTTACCCTTATCAATAGCTTATATTGTTGTTGTGTTTTTGTCAAAGGCCTTTTAAGATTTTTCCACTTTTCTTTCATTAGATAAATTCTTTAAGAATTGCATCTGAGAAACATCTTCATGCAAGTAATTTACCTCATCGAGCAATTTCTCAAAAAAAAAAAAAATTATTGTGAACCCTTTTAGAATAAAAGTAATAGGCCCATGGTTATTCTTAAGAATAATCTCCACTATGTCTCTCTCTTGTAGGAGGGGTTCACTGTTGTTCGAGAGATTTTACCATATCAAGATGTACTCAACTAAAGACTTCACAGGCTTTTACATTTTTTACAACCAGATCACCCCATGGTAATATAATGCTAAGTCTCAAAGAATCTCTTTAAGTATAAACTTTCCAACTAAGCCAATGTCCTCACTGAATCATTTAGCAGATTAGCATACCACTCGAAAGTAATTCCATATAGATTGCCATTGAATTAGCAAAATTGTAGAGAAATGGACCCTCCAAAATTGTAATAGCTTGCATATAAATGGGTCAGATGATGCCTTAGATTTTTTTTAATACAAAAGACTTTAAATGATGGTTCCATAAAACCCTTAGTGTAAAGAACTGAATCATATTCCCTAGAGTAGGTTCTACCATTCTGAATAGATGTGGTCCTTGGGGTTTGGCTAAGGCCTCCCTTACCTGATTTTTAACAATATTCTTAATTCTTTTTCTACTGGTGGTAGAGGTGTTTGTGGTGGAATCACTAGGATCACCTCTGGTTTATTACTTTGTTCACCCAGTGTGTATTATCTTTCGAAACTAATCAGGTTGAGATTATTGTGTCTTGGCAAGCTGACCTTATATTTCCTCTACTCTTAGTAGCTTCTCTTTATCTTTATTTTCTAGATTTTTAAAGTGTTCATCCTTATCACTCAGTCTAACTGACTCATGAAAATCTAAATTAACTATTTTTTAATCTTCTTGTCTTCATGGCTAAGCTCTATTAGGCACAACATCTTTTACTGATGACTAGGTTTCTACCATAAAAACACTGCTAGCAAGAATATCCTCTTTACCAGCATCCATTAGTAAATTATCCTATTTTAGATCAAAGGATTCTATTGCTTTATTCATCGTTAATATGTCTCTGATCCCCTGAACCACCTCATTAATGGGTATTCCCTCAATAGATTCATGATTAATAGGAAAATAACCACTAGACTCCATTTCCATTTCAAACTTTTTATTTTCCGATTTGTCTATGGTCTCTATCTTGAGATCCTGAGTGGTATTGGTGTAATTATCCATGACTTTATATGTGGTTGTATCACTTGGTTCATCAATTTTCTCCTTCCCTTTGACTTTCAAAAGATCACTAGTCACAAGGGTGGCCTCCTCTTCAGATAGAGGGACATCCTCCCTGAGAGTTGGTAGAGGGTCATGAGAAATTGACCCTGTTGCATCTGATAGAATAGGAGTATCACACCTGAGGATTGGGGGCCTAGAGATCACCATAGATGGACGTTCTCTTCTAACTTTACTGGCTTTCTTTGGAATGTTTTGCCTCTGTGGATACTTAGGTCTCTTGCCCTTCATTTCTACTGACTTTGTTGGCCCCTTTGATTTAACCATAATAGAAGCTAGCCTTGGAGATTTTTCAAGGGAATCAATGGCCTACCACTATGATGGTGGCTTCTATTAGATCCAATAAGGGCTGTCTCCTTGGTCTTAGTAGATTCATGTTGGACATCCATTGATAGCCATCTACCATTACCAAGGTGGCAGGCTATCTCTCATATCTCTTTCTCATATTAGAAGACCAAATGGTCAGAATTCATACCTCAATCTTGTCCTCCTTCTAGATTTCCTTCTCTAACTTATAAGAAATCATCCCTTTAATCTTCTTTAAAAACTCCTTCTTAGTCTCCTTAGCCTAAGCAGCGCAAGTGTGAATTATGTCTCTTACAATCCTTTTTACTTTGCACCAACTTTTATTTAGGTTTCTTCTTAACAAAGTAGTCCATTAGGCATGGTGGGGAGCGAACTATCCTGTAAACCCTCCCCTCCACCATTGTAGTGGAAAGGGGGTAAAATTGGCTCCCTTTTAGAAGAGGGGAAGATGCAAGAATAGATAGCTCCTCAGCAGCCCTAGGCTAAACCTCACCGAAGTTTTCAATTCTACAATCTTCTTGTCTTTAGCTATTTTATTTCTAACTCTTTGTAGATAGTTATTCCACCCTCAAAACTTGATGCCACTTCAGACATTGCTATGCCCGTAGATGCTACAACCACTTAGTTTCTTTATCCTCGTTAGTAGGTGCACTGGGTATGGAAATGATAATAACCACTAACTTTGGAATGGGGGAGTCAACCCCTGACCCAATAGTAATCTCTACCAAGGTGTACCTCTTCATCCTTGGTAGATAGATCGATAATAGTTCCCCAATTGATTGATAGTCTAGTGGTCTGAAACCCCATCCCAAACTAAATTAAGTTGTTGCATATCAGCTCTTCGATGTCCATGTCTTAGTCCAATGGGAACACCAGTTTTCCAGCCTTTGATTTTGTTTTGATTTTTTTAGATTAAGACAAAATTATTTGAATTGGTTGATTTTGAAATTGAGTTTGAAAATCATTAATGATTTTGATTCTTATCCTATTTATCAAATCATACAAAACATAACCTTACATATAGTGGCAAGTAATAAAAATCATTCATTATTTGGTGGAATTAGGATTTCACAAGAAGATGTTGTAGCATAGCATTTGATAGTGAAATCCATGAGTTATTTTATTCTTTTTTTTTCAAATAAAAAAAGGATTTCATTTTAAATTTTGTTGATTTTCTTCTGATTTTGGTACTCAGCATATTGAGTTGTTAATCTAATATAAAGTTCACAAAATTGATATTAAGGAAGTTATTTTGACTCTCATTCCACTAATTAAGTTGGGGTGAAATGTCAAAGCCTCAATTTTATTAGAAGTTTCCTCACCCACCTCTATTATTACTTTTTTTTATTTTTGTTGTTGGCCTTGCTCACCTAAGAAAGAAATGGGCAGAGGACACAAAAGAAGGAAGTTAGTTTTAACTAATGATGTAGTAAATTCCTATAATTATTAAAGATGAAGGGAGAGATCCTAATGGAGTCCCTAGAAAAATTGTTTGCTAACTTTTTTTTGAAAAGTGCAATACAATTGTATTTCTATTTTGTTTAGAAAAATTTGAACAAAATTCTTTTGGTTTTCTTTTAATTCTATAGACGAACTCATCAATATGAATGGTATATCACCTTTGGAGATGAAAATATTATTTCCTAATAGATTCAAATTATAAAATTATAAGTTTTTTTCCTGACTACCATAATAAAATTTAGAAGAGAATTACATATGATTATGGAGATTCTAAATTGTTCCAATCCAAGATCCCAAGTCTGTGATTTTGATGATGATAAATAACATTGTCTGAATTATTACATTCTCCCTTGAATATTTTAGATGTTATTTTTTATCTGTGAGCACTAAAATTTTAGGTAAAATAGACACTGTTTGAGACTGTTGAAGTCTCTGAAAGTTCATGAGGGTTGTGAAACCCTAAAGAACTAGTGTTGAGGATAAAGAAGTTTTTTTAAATCTTTTAAAACTCGCACACAATAATCGATATTACAGATACAAAAAAGTAAATTTAAAAATAATGAAATAAATCAGAAATATCAACCATAAAGATAATCATAGAAAATAAAGTATATAAATAATAAAAGAAATAAACACACCAGAATTTATAGTGGTTCGATCAACTTAACCTACATCCACTCCTTGGAGACTCGATCTCCAAATATTGCACTAAACAGTTGTGACTCTCTTTTTGCTTTAACTGTAAGGCAGAGAAGGTTGTACATACGCTATTTAACCTCTCTATGTGGTAGAGAATCATGACTCTTTTATAGGCAGAGAACCTTAACTCTATTTTCACCCTCCTAATGATGGTCAAAGAATCACAGTTCTATTTTCACTCTCTAGGTGACAGTTAGAGAACCATGATCTTTGCTGAAGAACTTCTTGTCAGGAGCTACAGAGATTCCAGGTAGACACTTGTAGGTACTAGGTAAGATTCTTATTTTGAGCAATCTCATGTATCCCCTCACAAAATCTCCCTCTCTTCTCTCACCAATCTCTCTTTCTTCACTCCCTCAAGCTCTCTCTCAAGAAGACTAAACAATAAAAAATATCTCATAAGAATATTAGAAATCCTTAAATAGTGGGCTTAAAAAAATCCTAAATTTTAAGCCATTCGACCTATGTTCATATAGTACGATACACATATCGTACAATATGATCAATTCAATTCAAACCATCCAGCAAGATCGTTCAGATGAACTGTTCAGCTTTTATAATACATTACACATTACAATTAAACCATAATCCGGTATTATCTACAAAAATTCCTTAAGTTCATTTGGGATGATCCTTAGGATGGCCAACTTCTTACATGGGTGATCATCAAGTACTATGGACATCATACAGTACAATTAGTATAAAAGCTATGTATTTTATTTGGTATAATTTGTGGGATGACCAAATTCGTGCATGGGTAATCATACAGTATAAAATATATTATATAATATGATCAACCATAATAATTGTTCATGATTTGATTACCTTATAACTTGGGATTAATTAAGAAAGATTTTAAATAAGGTGTATAGTACAAATCAAATCATAATGTATGATCAATACAAAATTAGTATCTTTCTTAACCTTTGGCAGTTATGGTTTTGATAGAGTACATTACTTCATACAAGTTAAAGTCATACTATAAAGTTTTTAAATTGTTCAAGTACCTTAATGATGTCAAAATTCATCTATCTTGGGCTCATTGAATTCGTCTCACCGAGCCGCTCGATTTGACTATAAGCATGCAATATTTGGATATCATTTTATCATCCAAATAATTCTTCTAACCATTCAAATATAGTATGACGAGTTAAAGTCATACTATACGAATGACTTAATACAGTATAAAACCAAGATCATACATTACAAATTACTTAAAAAGTAGACTCTCTCAAAAACATTTTTTTCTCTCCCCCTATGTGTGTGTAAGGTTATTCAGCAAAGATATCCACCCAATTACTTGTTCAGACTCAAGATAGGAGAAAATACATAACAAAATGAAAATTGATAGTAATCCTAATCTACCCAGTCTTGAGTTTATCAAAATTTCAAGTGAACGATGGACTGATTTCCTGAAATATCAGTGCACACAAACATAGAACAAAATATCTCAAAGATTATTGAAAGCAACAACAGACACAATAATATTTGTTATCATTAAAATCAAAGTATTCGAACCAGGTTTGTAATAAATTCCCCCTTTTTTTATGATGGCAAACATTATGGTTTTTGAATTTTTAAAAAAGTTACTTTCCTCTAAACTCCCCCTTAGATGAAAATCAATTATAAGAAAAAGGAGTGTAAAAACCACTTTTAAAAAATTTTAAATAATATGCAAATAATAATAATAACAATAATAAAAAAAATAAAACAATGATAATAATGACAAATAACAAAATACTACTCCCCCTTTTGACATCACAAAAAGAGAGAAAATAGCAGGAAGAAAAATAGATAACATAAACACCAAAGGCATATGATAAACAAGCTCAAAATGATAAAGAACTCAGGTATGAATTTTCTAAGATTTAAAGATTTACTAGAAAGAGAAGTTAATTTATGTTGGGCTCATTTTGTGCCTCATTTTTTAGCTTTTGGCGTATATTGCACATCTTCTGTTTTTGATACACTTAGTACATCGTTTTATTTTTTCTGTCATTACACATCTTTTGATATAAGGCTCCTTTTGTGCTTCATTTGAATTTTTTGCAAATTGCTTCCTTTTTAAATCTTTAAGAATCTCAGTTGTAAGGATTATCTTTTAAAAAGAAGTGAGGGGTAACTCACTCTCTTATATAGGGATGAATAATCTACAAAGCAAACCTGTTGATTATAATAGGAATAAATAGCATTATTTATGAATAATAATGAATCTTATTTATCAAATTACAGAAAATACTCATGGTATTAAAAATGAATTAGAATGAAAGCCTTTTAATTTCAACCATCTCAACTCCAATTCGGTTTAGCTTTCAAGTTCATACAAGGAATTATCATGTAAAGGAAATAAGAAGGGATGTGAAAAATTCCTAAAATTCATTTATCCTTCGAGTCTTAACAATGCCAGTAATTACTTATTAAACTTTTAAGTTAGAATAGAAATATGTTTATTACAAACATCAAAAAGCATTGAAGAGAGTTCATTCATACAATGTGATCCAAGTTGTATAGTACGAGTTCAATCGTACAGTATGTTCTAAGTCATATAGTACGATCAATTGAAACACTTTTTTTTCTACAAATTTCTTAAGTAAAAAAGCATATAAAATAGATCTAATAAGACAAAATCAACTAGAAAGAAAGAGTACCACTTAAAAGAGAAGAAATAAGCTCAAAATAAAAAAAATTTAAAATTTAACTGGATAACATAAAAAGTTTTAGAAAGAAAAGTGCAATACATGCACAAAACAACAAACCACAAAAGAAAAAAAGAGACATAAAGAGAAAAATATAATATGACAAACTAGTACAAAGTTGGATCCTGATTCGAAGGTGACTATGGAGGTGGTTGGAAGAACTAGCTAAAACTATCGTACTGCTACTGGATATTGGTAAACAGGTGTTGAATATTTATAAATTGCTCCCTAGACCAAACCATATCATTATCATGTTGGATTTGTTGTAGTTCCAGGCAAGTCTCAAGTCTGTCAAATCTTTAAATCACCTCCTCATATGAGTAGTGGCGAGGAGGTGGTGTAGGTGCAGGATCATCTATAGAGGTAGCTTCTCCTACTTCATCAAAGAGAGGATCTTAAGGTTCCTCATCCCTATGAAATAACATCCATAAGGATGCAGCTGAAATGAAGAGTGAAATGTGATCATTGGGATCAAGATATGTGATGCTATACTTTCTATTCAGGATATATCCAATCGCATGTCCTAGGGCAATGTTTTACTTTCTCCTAGTGGCTAGAAGTCGAATGGAAGTGAGGTTTTAGATGTAGTCAATTAGCATTTGAGTTTCATCCATTTGAGTGTTTAACATAATGAACTAGGTGATAATTGATAATAAGGGAGATATGTTTATTCGATCTCCAGCTTTAGGGATAATAGATTTTCACAAAATGTTTTGCATAACCCTACATTTTGATTTAGAAATTGTACTAAGGGTTGGTGGAAGTTAAGAGCAGGACTTCTAAGCATCATATTTACAGCACTCCAATCAAAATCAAATATGGAGGCCATGGCAAGGGGTCTATTTCCTTGTGTGTTTAGTTGAAGGTAAATTCTTATGTCCTCCTTTTTATTTTCTACATTCTGACGGCACACTCAGGAAGACATTATTCCAACATCCTTACTAATCCTAAGATTTGTGAGAAGTTCATAAGGGATTTTAGAATGGAAGGGATGGGACAAGGTTAGAAGAAATTGAAGTGCATTAGAGTTGAAGAGGTTCATTACTAGGAAGCTAAGGTCTTGCTGATTAAGAAGCCTAGAAGGTGTGATCTTGTCTGTCGTATACCTTCTGTAGGTAGCTTCATCAGAAGCTATCAGAAAATGATCGTCTGTAGGGTTATGAGAAGAGGAAGCTCCATGGGTTTGTTGACTATATTTTTCACCAACCATTGCAAAGATTGTAATGCAAGAAGGGAGGATTTGAAGAGTAGTGTGAAAAAACTGAATGAGTTTGGTTGTTTAAATAGAAATTAAGCAAATCATACCATATGATCATGATATCATACTGGGCAATCGCATGCAATTATTTCGACCAGACGATCAGTAAAAAAGATATGTTTCATCATATAGTATGATCACACTTTATACAGGATGATTATTGATATGAATCTCATCTTGAGGAGTCAGCCAGTATGACCTTTGACAAAAAAATTTGTATAATATAAATAGGGTGTTTGTACAATACGATCAATAATAAATGTCATACAAAACTGAATTCAATTTGTCCCAAATGGAGTTAATATATGGATTGTACAGTACAAAAAGGTGTTCATACAATATGATGGTCAATGATATATACAATATGGATTATTCATCAATCCAAGGGTCATGATATAAGTAGTGCTGTGCAAATCGTACAATAAGAATGTGGTTCATACAGTACGATTAGAAGAAAAAAATAATGGGTTTTGTAGCAAAGATAGTGAGGTTCAGTAAGGTGGTTTGTATGAAGATCAAGATAAAATCATAAAGAATGAGAGCAACAAAACCACAAAAGAACAAAAATATGAACAAAAAAATAATAAAAATCACAAGAAAAAATACATATGTTGAGAAGCTTATGAATGACTGATTTCAAGTGATAGGAAATAAATATCAAACCTGAAAATCTCATGCTCCCACTAAGTCTTTTGTGAGAGATTTTTAAATCAAAGATCATGGAAGATTAGTTTTCTGAGCCCAAATGAGTATGGTTCCCTTCTTGAATTTTGATAAATCATCAGAATGCATGTCATGCTGTGTTTGATGCATCTTTGGTCTCCACACCATGTGTGTTCTACGATGAATAATGTAAGTGTGGCTAATGTGTCCTAACATGCCACTGGAATAATATCTAACATCAGTAAAAGGGTTAACTAACCTATGATTGTTATGATTCTTATTTCTAAGTTTATGAGATGCATGACATGGTGAGTGCTTAAGAATAGGTTTATTTTGAAAGCCTTTACTTTTTCTAACAACATTTCATTAGCACTTTCAAGAGCATATATTTCAATTTTTAATGAGTGCTTACTAAGATCTAAAATGTTAACACATGCTTCTAACTCTTTAAATGATTTTTCTAAATCAAGATGCAATGCTTTCAAAGAATCATGTGCTTTAGATAAAGCAAAAATCTTCTTATTCAATTCACCAAACTTCCAGTAATTCCATATGATCCTTACCAACATCAGAACCATCTTTTCTAAGCATTTCATTTTCTGTTTTCATAACTAAGCATTCAATTTTCAAGCTAGTGTGCTTCTTTTTCAATTTCCTATAAGAATCATGAATCTCTTCTGAAATAACAAGTAATTCATTGTATGAAAATTGACATACCTCTTCTTGATCAGACTAATAAAGATAGTTGTTTTCCATTAAGCATAGATTTTTTACTTCTTCTTCTGCTTTTATTTCATATGAATCTGAAGTGAGATCTTCTATTTCCTTTATGGTACTTTGCTTTTTCTTCAACCTTCTCCTTTCTTTGGTGACCTTTGAGATTTGGGCAATCAATTTTAACATGCCCCAGTTTCCTTCATTCATAACAGACAATATCATTAGAAGCTTTAGAATTTCTATAATTCTTACCTTTACTCCATTATTGATGATTCTTTTGCTTTTTCCTTAGAAAGCTTCTAAAATCTCGAGTCATCAATGTGATTTCTTCATCTCCTCCATCAAAGGAATTGTCTAAATCATTAGCCTTTAAGGCTATCATTTTCTCTTTCTTTATTTCTCCTGCATTAGATTGCCTTTAGCTTATACTTTATTCATAGGCAATTAGAGATCCAAGTAAGCTGTAAATAGAATAACCATTTAAATCCTTGGATTCTAAAGTAGCAATTATTTTTCATCCTATGAACTAGGTAAACATCACAAGATCTTATTGATGTTTTCAAATTTTGATATTTCTCTACCTAAAGCATGCAGGGATGTGATGATTTGTTTGAACCTAGTATACATTTCAAATATGGTTTCACTAAGGTTCATGCGAAAAAGTTCATAATCATATAGTAGAATATTTAACCTAGGTTATTTTACTTCAGTTGTTCCTTCATAGGTTATACAGAGTCTATCCCAAATTTATTTTCCATTTGCAAAACTAGATACACACATGTAATCAACATATTACAAATCATAGAAATCATAGTTTAAACATTTAGCATTTAGTTGGGCTTATTTTTTATCATTTATGCTCCATTCAGAAAATGGAAGTTCAATTTCCATGCCATTTACTAATTATGATGGTGCAGAATAACCATCATGTACTAGCATCTACATGTGATAATCAATTGATGTAAAAAGGTGGACATGCAAGTATTCCAAAAATTAAAAGGAATGTTATCAAATAGAGGTGGTTAAGCTATTGAATATTCTTCCACAGTGTTGCGATTACCAAAGTTAGCCATAAATATTTTTTCAAAAGTTTTTAAAAACTTTATTTATGAATCCCGCTATGATACCACTTAAAAGTTTGTGAGGGTTATGAAATCCTAAAGAACTAGTCCTGAGGCTAACCATGAGGGGGCAGAATTGGATATTTTAAAAATTCTTTAGGGAAAAAGAACTTATTTAAAATCTTTTAAAACTCACACACAATAATCGATACAACAAATACAAAAAATTAAATTTCATAATAATGAAATAAATTACATTTATCAACCACACAGATAATCACAAAAAATAAAGTGTAGATATAATAAAAGGAATAAGCGTAGTAAAATTTATAGTGGTTCTATCAACTTGACATACATCTACTCCTTGGAGACTCCCTCTCCAAGTAATGCATTAAATAGTAGTTACTCTACTTTTTCTTCTAGAACAAGGTGGAGAGGCCTGTACTGACACTATTTCACCCCCTCGGTGCGGCAAAGAATCGTGACTCTTTTACAGGAAGAGAACATTAACTCTAATTTCACCCTCCTGGTGATGGTAAGAGAATTATAACTATATTTTCACCCTCTAAGTGATGGTTGGATAACCATGATCTTTGTGGAAGAACTTCTTCTCTAGAGACACAGAGATTCCAAACAAACCCTTATAGGTACTTGGCAAGATTCTTATTTAGTGCAACCATATGAATCCCCTCATAACTGCTCTCTCATAAAATCTCCCTCTCTTTTCTCACCAAGATCTCCTTCTTCTCTCCCTCAAGTGTTTATCAAGATGACAAAATAGAAAAATATTATCATAAGAATATTAGAAATACTTAAATAGCGGGCTTCAAAAAACCTTAAATTTTAAGCCATCCGACTTATATTCGTACAGTACAATACATGTATCATATTGTATGATCAATTCAATTCAACTCATCTAGCAAGATTGTTCATACAAACAATTCAACTTTTATAATTCATCGTATAGTACAATCAAACCATCACCCATATGATACGCAAAAAATTTCTTTTATTTCTTTCGGATGATCCTTTGGATGGTCAACTTTATATACGAGTGATCATCCATTATTGTGGACATTGTATGATATGATCAGTACAAAAACCATGTATTTCATTTGGTATGATTTGTTAGACGTCCAATTTTATACACGGGTAATCATATAGTATGAATAATATTATATAATATGATTAATAATAATATCTATCCATGATTTGATTGTGTGATAACTCAAGACTAATTAAGAAATATTTTAATTAAGTCATACACTACAAACCAAATCATTCTATACGATCAAAACAAAATTAGTATCTTTCTTAACTTTTGGAAGCTAGGATTTTTACAGAGCACAACACTTCATATAGTATGAGTTAAAGTTGTATTGTACAAATGACTTCATACAATATGAAACCAAGATCATACATTATAAATTACTTAAAAAAAGTAGACTCTCTAAAAAATAAGGAGAAAATATAGAATAAAATGAAAGGTTACTCAGTAAAGATAACCACCCAATTACATGATCAAACTCAAGAAAGGAGAAAATATAGAATGAAATAAAACCCGACTATAACTGAAAGTGCTCAGATGGCACTTAAAAGTTTGTTAGGGATGTTAAGCCCTATAGAACTGGCCCAAGCTAACCAAGACAGAGGTGAATTAGAAAACTTTAAAACCCAAGATAAAACTCCAACCAAAATCACCACAAACAAAGTGTGGAAGAAAAATAAATGCGGAAGCGATAATAAGAAAAGAACACACCGGATTTATAGTGGTTCGGTCAAACCTTGACCTACATCCACTCCTTGGAGGCACCCTCCAAGTATTGCACTAAAAAAATGTCTCTCCTTTAGCCCCCACGGCTAGGCGGAGAGGCCCTTACAAAATCACTTCAACCTTCTCCGGTGCGGCGGAGTCGTCGGATCCTTTGACACCAAAGAGATCTTCTTCTTTGGTGAACTTACCTCGAGACAAGCCTTGAATCCGATGGTACTAAGGTGCGAGTTCACCGGAGCAACCGTGTGGAATCCCCTCCACACTCCCTTGAGTTCCCCCCCTCACAGAATCTTCTCCCTCTCAAACTCCACCCTTTCCTTTCTCCCTTTCAAGCTCTCTCTTCAAGTTTCCCCCACAAGAACGAAGCTACAATGGCTGCCAAAGACACTTACAAAAGTTGTCATGCCATAGCTTAAATAGAAGCTCTCAAAATGAGCTCATTAATGCAAGTTGCCGACATTATCGTCCAGGATGATAGGCATATCGTCCTGGCTGATTAGTTCAAATATAAGGAAAATCGTCCTGGATATCGCCCTGAAATGAAGCTGGACGATGTCTAATCATCCTAGACGATCTTGCGATCGGCCCGGACAAAATCCCCATTAATTGCTTTCCAAAATTGCCTGAAAATTTGTGAGGGGGACTCAAGGGAGTGTGGAGGGGATTCCACACGGTTCCTCCGGCAAACTCGCACCTTAGTACCATAGGATTTAAGGCTTGTCTTGAGGTAAGTTTACCAAAAAAGAAGATCTCTTTGGTGTCAAGGACCTCGGCGACTCTGCCGCACCGGGAAGGTGGAAGTGATTTTGTAAGGGCCTCTCCGCCTAGCTGTGGGGGCTAAAGGAGAGACATTGTTTTAGTGCAATACTTGGAGGGCCTCAAGGTGGATGTAGGTCAAGGTTTGACCGAACCACTATAAATCCGTGTGTTCTTTTCTTATTATCGTTTCCATATTTATTTTTCTTCCGCACTTTGTTTGTGGTAATTTTGGTTGGAGTTTTATCTTGGGTTTTAAAGTTTCCAATTCACCTCTCTCTTGGTATCTTGGGCCAGTTCTATAGGGCTTAACATCCCTAACGAACTTTCAAGTGCCATCTGAGCACTTTCAAGTGGTATCAGAGCAAGTTTTCATAAAATAAGTTTTAAAAGCTTTTGAATTTCGATCCAGGCTAATCATACTATTGCGGAAGGTTATTCAATCACCAGACTTCTTTTATTTGAAAATATGTCAGTTGATTTTTGGAAAACATGCATGTCTATTTTCTTGCAATCGATTGATTTTCGCATGTGGCATGATTTTAACTGGTTATTCATTACCATCACGAATTGTTAATAGAGTTAAAATTGATATTCCTTTTAGTCAATGGCACAGAGAAGAACAACTCAATGCTCAATTGAATGCAAAGTCTTTAAATTGCTTTTTCAATGCTTTAAATTATGATGATTTTATGTAGTATCCACGTGAACTATCGGTAGAAAGTTGGGATAAATTGCACACCATATCGAAGGCACTAGTGATATCAAGCAATCCAAGTTGAATTTGTTAATGCATGATTTTGAATTATTTTCCATGAAACCTTTTGAACGATCTTAGACATGTATACCAGTCATTCAAATTATAAACTCATTACATGCTTTAGAAAATATTTTTCAAATTTTAAAAAGTTACAAAATTCTTCGTGTACTGGATAAATTTGATCCTAAAGTTGTTACTATTTATAAATCTAAAGATTTGAATGTATATTCTATGATATTTGATTGGCTCACCCATTATTTACGAGCAAGGTTGGGTCAAAGACTTTTAGATGCAGGTGAAATAATCGTTCTAAAGCTGAAGATACGGAAAGAAGAAGCTTAGTTGGTGACGATAGCAATGACTTATCAAACAAATCACAAAGCTAACCAAAGCATAAGCAAAAGTGGGAAAAAAAAAAAAAAATGTAAGGATGTTAATATTTCCTCTGACGTAATTTGTTTTCGATGCAGAAACCTGGACATATGAAAAATGAGTGCCCTAATTTAAGAATTCTTCCTGCAAAAGAAAAGGGTAAGGCGAAGCTAAATTTAAATTGGAGAAATAATGAAAAGCAAAAAATCTCATGGGCAGATCTAGTCTCTGAAGCATCAGACTAGGAAAGAGATAATGGTTAAATGCCTTATTTGTGACTTTCTTTTTGTTTTTATTTTTTTAATTTTTTTATTTTTTTTTGTGTTTTTGTTTTCGTTAAATTTTTTCTCATCAACACACATATTACTTTTCTAAAAATGAAAAATTACTTCCTGATTTTTCTTGAAATTTTGGTAAGTTGTGTTTGACTTCTCTAAAACAGTCAAGGAAGGAAACTCATTTATTTTTAACTCTCATCTCGTTTTCTAAAAGGAGTTATCCTACTTTTGATTTAAAATCATTTTTATTTTAAATTGGCTTTTGAAACAAAATTTTTATCTACCTACGTTTATTTATCATAGAATCTTTTGCAAGTTTTTGATTCTACTCATAATTTCTTAATCAAGCAATTCACTTTGTCACTAAGATGGTTTTCTTTGTTTTAAGATTTAAGAAGGAAGCATATTCAAAATTTGCCAATGATGCCAAAATAAAGATGCACAAAGACGCCATTATCTCTCTCTT